>NC_057802.1:476855122-477155122 GCF_018294505.1 Triticum aestivum | reverse complement strand
CGTGACCTACTGTGACAAACACGTATCATCACGGAAGTGTATTTTTTTGTAGTGAAAGTAATTGCAAGGAGATGATATTTATGATTGGGTACTTGATAGATGTTGATGATGTCTCCCCGGCAACGGCGCCGGAAATTTTTCCTGATTGCTTGTATCTGCGTTGGTATTTTCCCGAAGAGGAGAGGATGGTGCAGTACAACAAAGGTAAGTATTTCTATCAGTTATGAAACCAAGGTTATCAATCCAGTAGGAGAATCAAGCAATACCATGTAAACAACACCTGCACACAAATAACAAATACTTGCAACCCAACGCGTAAGAGGGGTTGTCAATCCCTCCTTGGTACTGAGATTGATTAAATTGTATGAGATTAAAAAAATAGATCTAACTAAAACACAAAATAAAATAAATAAATAAAAAATGCAGAAAAATATTTTTGGTTTTAATATGATAGGAAATAGACCCCGGGGTCTTACTTTTCACTAGAGGCTTCTCTCGAGAAAATAGCATATGGTGGGTAAACAAATTACTGTTGGGCAATTGATGGAAAAGCGAATAATCATGACGATATCCAAGGCAATGATCATGTATATAGGCATCACGTCCAAAATTAGCAGACCGAAACAATTTTGCATCTACTACTATTAGTCCACACATCGACAGCTATCCAACATACATCGAGTGTATTAAGTTCATGGAAACACGGAGTAATGCAATAAGAACCATGACATGTTGTAGACAAGATCTATTCATGTAGGAATAGACCCCATCTTTTTATCCTTAATATCAATGATACATGTGTGTCATGTCTCTTTATGTCACTTAGGTTGAGCACCGCAAGATCGTGTTGGGGAACGTAGCATGCAATTTCAAAAACATTCTACGATCACGCAAGATCTATCTAGGAGATGCATAGCAATGAGAGGGGGAGAGTGTGTCCATGTACCCTTATAGACCGAAAGCGGAAGCGTTAGCTTAACGCGGTTGATGTAGTCGAACGTCTTCGTGATCCAACCGATCCAGCACCAAACGTACGGCACCTCCGAGTTCTGCACACGTTCAGCTCGATGACGTCCCTCGAACTCTTGATCCAGCAAAGTGTCAAGGGAGAGTTTCGTCAGCACGACGGCGTGGTGACGGTGATGGTGATGTGATCCGCACAGGGCTTCGCCTAAGTACTACGACAATATGACCGGAGGAGTAAACTGTGGAGGGGGCACTGCACACGGCTAAGTGAACAATTGATGTGCTATGGCGTGCCCCCCTGCCCCTGTATATAAACGAGGAGAGGGAGGAGGCCGACCCTAGGGGCGCGCCCAAGTGGGGGGGACCGACTAGGACTCCTAGTCCTAGTCGGCCCCCCTTCCTTTATTTCGGAGGGGGAAAAGGGAAGGAGAGGGAGAGGGAGAAGGAAAGGGGGGCCGCGCCCCCTTCCCCTTGTCCAATTCGGACAGCCCATGGGGGCCCACCCCTTGCGGGCTCCCCTCTCTCTCCCTTATGGCCCATGTAGGCCCATTACTTTCCCCGGGGGGTTCCGGTAACCCCTCGGTACTCCGATAAATATCCGAAACGTCCCGAAACCATTCTCTTGTCCGAATACTATCGCCCAATATATCAATCTTTACCTCTCGACCATTTCGAGACTCCTCGTCATGTTCGTGATCTTATCTAGGACTCCTAACAATCTTTGGTCACCAAAAACACATAACTCATAATACAAATCGTGATCGAACATTAAGCATGCGGACCCTATGGGTTCGAGAACTATGTGGACATGACCGAGACATATCTCCGATCAATAACCAACAGTGGAACCTGGATGCTCATATTCGTTCCTACATATTCTACGAAGATCTTTATCGGTCAAACCGCAATGACAACATACGTCATTCCCTTTGTCATCGGTATGTTACTTACCCGATATTCGATCGTCGGTATCCTCATACCTAGTTCAATCTCGTTACCGGCAAGTCTCTTTACTCGTTCCATAATGCATCATCCCGCAACTAACTCATTAGTCACATTGCTTGCTAGGCTATTGCGATGTGCATTACCGAGAGGGCCCAGATGTACCTCTCCGATACTCGGAGTGAGAAATCCTAATCTCGATCTATGCTAACCCAGCAAACACCTTTGGAGACACCTGTAGAGCATATTTACAATCACCCAGTCACGTTGTGACGTTTGATAGCACACAAGGTGTTCCTCCAGTATTTGGGAGTTGCATAATCTCATAGTCAAAGGAATATGTATAAGTCATGAAGAAAGCAATATCAATAAAACTTAACGATCATTATGCTAAGCTAACGGATGGATCTTGTCCATCACATCATTCTCTAATGATGTGATCCCGTTCATCAAATGACAACACATGTCTATGGTTAGGAAACTTAACCATCTTTGATTAACGAGCTAGTCAAGTAGAGGCGTACTAGGGACACTTTGTTGTCTATGTATTCACACATGTATCAAGTTTCCGTTTAATACAATTCTAGCATGAATAATAAACATTTACCTGATATAAGGAAATATAAATAACAACTTTATTATTGCCTCTAGGGCATATTTCCTTCAGTCTCCCACTTGCACTATAGTCAATAATCTAGATTACATTGTGATGATTCTAACACCCATGGAGTCTTGGTGCTGATCATGTTTTGCTCGGGGAAGGGCTTAGTCAATGGGTTTGCAACATTAAGATCCGTATGTATTTTGCAAATCTCTATGTCTCCCTCCTTGAATTGATCGTGGATGAAGTTGAAGCGTCTCTTGATGTGTTTGGTTCTCTTGTGAAATCTGGATTGCTTTGCTAAGGCAATTGCTCCCGTATTGTCACAAAAGATTTTCATTGGACCCGATGCACTAGGTATTACACCTAGATCAGATATGAACTCCTTCATCCAGACTCCTTCATTTGCTGCTTCCGAAGCAGCTATGTACTCCGCTTCACACGTAGATCCCGCCACGATGCTCTGCTTGGAACTACACCAACTGACAGCTCCACCATTCAATATAAATACGTATCCAATTTGCGACTTCGAGTCATCCGGATCAGTGTCAAAGCTAGAATCGACGTAACCATTTACGACGAGCTCTTTGTCACCCCCATAAACGAGAAACATATCCTTAGTCCTTTTCAGGTATTTCAGGATGTTCTTGACCGTTGTCCAGTGATCCACTCCTGGATTACTTTGGTACCTCCCTGCTAAACTTATAGCAAGGCACACATCAGGTCTGGTAGACAGCATTGCATACATGATAGAACCTACGGTTGAGGCATAGGGAATGACTTTCATTTTCTCTCTATCTTCTGCAGTGGTCGGGCATTGAGTCTGACTCAACTTCACACCTTGTAACACAGGCAAGAACCCTTTCTTCGACTGATTCATTTTGAACTTCTTCAAAACTTTATCAAGGTATGTGCTTTGTGAAAGTCCAATTAAGCGTCTTGATCTATCTCTATAGATCTTGATGCCCAATATGTAAGCAGCTTCACCGAGGTCTTTCATTGAAAAATTCTTATTCAAGTATCCTTTTATGCAATCCAGAAATTCTATATCATTTCCAATCAACAATATGTCATCCACATATAATATTAGTAATGCTACAGAGCTCCCACTCACATTCTTGTAAATACATGCTTCCCCAAAAGTCTGTATAAAACCATATGCTTTGATCACACTATCAAAGCGTATATTCCAACTCCGAGAGGCTTGCACCAGTCCATAAATGGATCGCTGGAGCTTGCACACTTTGTTAGCACCTTTAGGATTGAAAAAACCTTCTACTGCATCATATACAACTCTTCTTTAAGAAATCCATTAAGGAATGTTGTTTTGACATCCATTTGCCAAATTTCCTAATCATAAAATGCGGCAATTGCTAACATGACTCAGACAGACTTAAGCATCGCTACGGGTGAGAAGGACTCATCGTAGTCAACTCCTTGGACTTGTCGAAAACCTTTCGCATCAAGTCGAGCTTTGTAGATTGATACGTCTCCAACGTATCTATAATTTATGAAGTATTCATGCCATGTTTACAATAGTTTAATATGATTTTGGTATGATTTGATTAGAACTAACCCGGACTGACGGTGTTTTCAGCAGAACTACCGTGGTGTTGTTTTTGTGCAGAAATAAAAGTTCTCATAACGCGATGAAAATCAACGGAGAATTTTTCTGGAAAATATAAAAAATACTGGAACAAAAATCTACCAGAGGGGAGTCCCATGGGCCCCATGAGGGTGGGGGCGTGCCCACCCCCCTGGGCGCGCCCCTGTGCCTCGTGGACTCCCCGAGGGCCCCCCTGACATGAAATCAACGCCAACTCCTCCTATAAATACAGAAACCTTCAGGAAATAACCTAGATTGGAAGTTCCGCCGCCGCAAGCCTCTGTAGCCACAAGAAATCAATCTAGGCCCTCTCTGGCACCCTGCCGGAGGGGGCCATCATCACCGGAGGCCATGGAGGAGGATCCCGGAGGGGCCTTCACCACCATGAAGGCCAAGGACCAGAGGGAGAACCTCTCCCCATCTAGGGGGGGGCATGGAGGAGGAAGCACAAGGGGGAGAACCTCTCCTCCTCTCTCTTGGTGGCGCCGGAGTGCCATCGGGAGGGGAATCATCGCCGCGGTGATCGTCTTCATCAACATCACCATCCTCATCACTTTTACGCGGTCCACTCTCTCGCACCCCGCTGTAATCCCTACTTGAACATGGTGCTTTATGCCACATATTATGATCCAATGATGTGTTGCCATCATATGATGTTTTGAGGAGATATCCTTTGTCTTTTTTTTGAGCTTGATATCCTTTGTCTTTGGGGTGATTGATGATCTAGATTGGTATGAGTTGTATGTTTTATTTTGGTGCTGTCCTATGGTGCCCTCCGTGTCGCGCAAGCGTGAGGGATTCCCGCTGTAGGGTGTTGCAATATGTCCATGGTTTACTTATTGTCTGTGTTGCTTGAGTGATAGAAGCATAAACATGGATAAGTGGGTCACGACTATGGGATAAAGGGGACTTGATGCTTTAATGCTATGGTTGGGTTTTACCTTAATGATCTTTAGTAGTTGCGGATGCTTCCTAGAGTTCCAATCATAAGTGCATATGATCCAAGATGAGAAAGTATGTTAGCTTATGCCTCTCCCTCATATGAAATTGCAATAGTGATTACCAGTCTTGTTAACAATTGCCTAGGACAATTCCGCACACCGATCCATCATTATTCCACACTCGCTATTTATAATATTTAGTAATATATTCTAACTTTATGATAACAGCACCTACTTTTATATTTTAGCTCTCCGATATCATGCAAAGTTATCCTCTTCATACCCACAACGTAGTTTTATTTCTCGTTTCTAGTTGGAAGCAAACGTTCGGTGTACGTAGAGTCGTATCAGTGGCAGATAGGACTTGAGAGAATATTGATCTTACCTTTAGCTCCTTGTGGGTTCGACACTCCATACTTATCACTTCCAACTTTGGGAATTGCTACGATGATTCCCTGCACTTGGGGATTATCAAGCTCTTTTCTGGCGCCGTTGCCGGGGAGCAATAGCGTGGGGTTGGTATTCTCGTGTGTGCTAGTTTGCTTTCTTCACTAAGTAGATTTTGTTTTTCCTTTTTGTTTCTGTTTAGTTGTGGGTGAAACATACAATTTTTTTAATAATGAAAATACCCAAAAAAAATACTTGCCTCTCATGCCTAAAAAGCTTTTCAAAAAGAGAAGTGATTGGAAAGTTACGTATTGAACAAGTGAGGGTCGACCTTGAGCACTTGTGTTCATGCTCACGGAAACAATGTAGAATTTTTCATGGAAGTTTCTCTGTAAATAATTATCCCCTTGTGTATATTCATTGTATTATAAAAATAATGTGTGAAGCTTTGGTTTTAGGATGATTAGATTGCTTGTTTACTATGTGCAGAATAAAAACGAAAACTTTGGCTGTAGCGCGTGATTTTACACTTTTTGCACATTACTTCTGTACAAATTGTTCAAATTGTCAAATTTATTTCATAATTGTTGGAGTTACAGAAGTATACTAAACTTCCAGATTACTACAGACTGTCCTGTTTTTGACAGATTCTGTTTTCTATGTGTTGATCGCTTATTTTGATGAATCTATGGGTAGTTTCCGGGGGGGTATGAACCATGGTTAATTTGGAATATAGTAGATAAAGTGCTAATATGAAATTGAAATGAATTTGCTACAGTACCTAAAGTTAGTGATTTGCTTTAATATACTAACGGATCTCACAAAGTTTTTGTGAAGTTTTTTGTGGATGAAGTGTTCGAAGAACGAGGAGTTACCTATGTGAGAAGAATAAAGAGAGGCAAGAGTTCAAGCTTGGGGATGGCCAAGGCACCCCAAGTAAATATTTCAAGGATACTCAAGCATCTAAGCTTGGGGATGCCCCAGTTGGCATCCCATCTTTCTTCTTCAACAATTATCGATATACCTCGGTTTTTGTTTTGTTCTCATGATTGGTGTCCTTTGTGTTTTTGTTTTTCCTTTAAGAACCATGCTAGTATGAGATAGCCCTTCATTGATTTATAGAATACTTCATGTGCTTCACTTATATCTTTTAAGTATGATCTTATAGAATTGCTCTTTGTGCTTCACTAAAATCATTTGAGTATGGTTTTATAGAATGCTTCGTGTGCTTCACTTATATATTTTGAGCTTGGATATTGGTTAGTCTATATTAATTGTAGAATTCTCCATGAACTTCACTTATATCTTTTGGAGTATGAATAATACTATCATCTAAAGCGGGTTTGGAAGAGTGTCAACTTTAGGAATTAGTGATCCCACTATTCCGAATGAGAAGAATTTTGCTTATGTGGAGAGTAGAAAAATTTCTATGCTTGTAGATCATGAAAAGAGTGCTTTATGTGATGGTTATATTGTTGAATTCATTCATGATGCTACTGAAAGTAATTATGAGGGAGGAATATATGCTTGTAGGAGTTGCAATAATATCAAGTTTCCTCTCTATGTGCTTAAAGTTTTGAAGTTATATTTGTTTTGCCTTCCTGTGCTAGTTGATTCTTGTTCCTATAAATTATGTGTTCATAAAATCCCTAGGCATAGGAAGTGGGCTAGATTCAAATGTGCTAGTCATATTCTTCATGATGCTCTCTTTATGTTTCAATTCTTTTCTTTTATGTGAGCATCATTGAAATCATCATGCCTAGCTAAAAGGCACTAAAGAAAAGCGCTTGTTGGGAGACAACCCAATATTTAACCTTAATGTTTTTGTGTGTTTACATGATTAATATACTGTAGTAATCATGTTTTATAGCTTTTGTTTCAATAAAGTGCCAAGTAAGACCTTTGGGAAGACTTGGGTGAAAGTTAATGTGATCTTGCTGTAAAAAACAGAAACTTTGTGCTCACGAGATTAGCTACCATTTTTTACAGAAGAGTGATTTTGAGTTGATTATTTTTTCAGAAGATTAATAGACAAATTACTCACGGCCAACAATTTATTTCATAATTTTTGAAGTAGCAGAAGTATGGTTGCTGTTCAGATCATTACAGACTGTTCTGTTTCTGACAGATTCTGTTTTCATCGCATAGTTTGCTTGTTTTCTAGTTTCTATGGCTTATATTTCTCAATATAAATTGTAGAAATGATATGGTACAGTAGGCATTGTGTGAGAACAATTATGAACCTTGTCTTTGACAGTACCAAAGTGAATGGTTTACTCTTTATCATACTAACCTACCTCACGAAGTTCCGTTAAGTTTTGTGTGATTGAAGTTTTCAAGCTTTGGGTGAGATATCGATGTGAGGAGAAGGAGTGGAAAGACCCTAAGCTTGGGGATGCCCAAGGCACCCCAAGGTAATATTCAAGTAAGACTCAAGCGCCTAAGCTTGGGGATGCCCCGGAAGGCATCCCCTCTTTCGTCTTCAAAACTATCGGTATACCTTACTCGGAGCTATATTTTTATTCGTCACATGATGTGTGTTTTGCTTGGAGCGTATTTTCAATTTTACTTGTTGTTTCAATAAAATTACTGGATCTGAAATCTTGAATGAAAAAGAATCCTCCCATGGCTAGTTAATTATTTGAATACTCGGTGTTCCTCACTTATATCTTTTTGGAGTAGTTTGTCATTTGCTCATGTGCTTCACATATATCCTATGAGTAAATGGTTGAATGAATTGAATATCATAAATCTGAATTTATATATGTTTCATATGTTTATACCATGGGGAGTAATGACTTCACATATAATAAGTATATGTAGTAAACTTATTGAAAGTTAGCAAACGCAGAATTGGTCACTTGAACAATTCATGAAAGAATATTGAAGGAAGAGAGATTTCACATATAAATATACTATCTTGGACATCTTTTGTAATTGTGAGCACTCATTAAAATATGACATGCTAAAAGGTTGATGTTGGACAAGGAAGACAACATAATGGGTTATGTTTTCTTATATCCGAAATAAAGTATATTGTCATGGATCATCCAACATGCTGAGCTTGCCTTTCCCCCTCATGCTAGCCAAATTCTTTGCACCAAGTAGAGATACTACTTATGCTTCTGAATATCCTTAAATCCGGTTTTGCCATGAGAGTCCACCATCTCTACCTATGGATTGAGTAAGATCCTTCGAGTAATTTGTCATTGTTGCATGCAATAAAAAATTGCTCTCTAAATATGTATGATCTATTAGGGTGGAGAAAATAAGCTTTATACAAACTTGTGATAGGGAAGAAATAAAAGCGACGGACTGCATAATAAAGGTCTCTATCACAAGAGGCAATATAAAGTGACGTTCTTTTGTATTAAGATTTTGTGCATCCAACCTTAAAAGTACATGACAACCTCTGCTTCCCTCTGCGAAGGGACTATCTTTTAATTCTTGTCTTATACCTTATACAAGAATCATGATGATCTTCACCTTTCTTTTTTACATTTTATCCTTTGTCAAGCACATTGTGTTGGAAAGATCCTGATATATATATCCAATTGCTTGTAAGTTATCATGAACTATTATTGTTGACATTACCCTTGAGGTAAAAGGTTGGGAGGCGAAACTATAAGCCCCTATCTTTCTCTATGTCCGATTAAAACTTTGAACCCATAAATATCACAGGAGTGTTAGCAATTGTGAAAGATTAAATGATAGTTGAGTATGTGGAGTTTGCTAAATCAAAGCTCTGACATAGACCCTTCTTGAAAATAAGATGAATTACAATTGTTTGATGACTGAGAATATAGTTTGTTAGCTTCAAGACGAGCATAAACTTTCTTGAAACTAACAAACTATATTCTCAGTCATCATGAGAAGTTTTATGAATTGAGCTACTGTTATGATATATAATGATGCTAGAAAAGTGATTGGAACTATCATTGATCACACTTGTGCACTTGCTAGCATTCACACTTCATCAATTATTTCTTTTATCATTTACCTACTCGAGGACGAGCGGGAAATAACCTTGGGGATGCTGATACGTCTCCAACGTATCTATAATTTATGAACTATCCATGCCATGTTTACAATAGTTTTATATGATTTTGGTTTGATTTGATTAGAACTACCGTGGTGTTGTTTCTGTGCAGAAATAAAAGTTCTCGGAACGCGATGAAAATCAACAGAGAATTTTTCTCGAAAATATAAAAAATACTGGAACAAAAATCTACCAGAGGGGAGTCCCGTGGGCCCTACGAGGGTGGGGGGCGCCCACCCCCCTGGGCGTGCCCCTGCGCCTCGTGGACTCCCTGAGGGCCCCCCTAACGTGAAATCAATGCCAACTCCTCCTATAAATACAGAAACCTTCGGGAAATACCCTAGATCAAAAGTTCCTCCGCCGCAAGCCTCTGTAGCCGCGAGAAATCAATCTAGACCCTCTCCGGCACCCTGCTGGAGGGGGCCATCATCATCGGAGGCCATGGAGGAGGATCCCGGAGGGGCCTTCACCGCCATGAAGGCCAAGGACCAGAGGGAGAACCTCTCCTTATCTAGGGGGGAGGCCATGGAGGAGGAAGCACAAGGGGGAGAACCTCTCCTCCTCTCTCTTGGTGGCGCCGGAGTGCCATCGGGAGGGGAATCATCGCCGTGGTGATCGTCTTCATCAACATCACCATCATCTTCACCATCCTCAGCTCTTTTAGGCGGTCCACTCCCCCCGCACCCCGCTGTAATCCCTACTTGAACATGGTGCTTTATGCCACATATTATGATCCAATGATGTGTTGCCATCCTATGATGTTTTGAGTAGATATCCTTTTTCTTTGGGTTGATTGATGATCTAGATTGGTATGAGTTGTATGTTTTATTTTTGTGCTGTCCTATGGTGCCCTCCGTGTTGCGCAAGCGTGAGGGATTCCCGCTGTAGGGTGTTGCAATATGTCCATGGTTTACTTATTGTCTGCGTTGCTTGAGTGACAGAAGCATAAACACGGATAAGTGGGTCACGGCGTATGGGATAAAGGGGACTTGATGCTTTAATGCTATGGTTGGGTTTTACCTTAATGATCTTTAGTAGTTGCGGATGCTTGCTAGAGTTCCAATCATAAGTGCATATGATCCAAGATGAGAGAGTATGTTAGCTTATGCCTCTCCCTCATATGAAATCGCAATAGTGATTACCAGTCTTGTTAACAACCTAGGACAATTCCGCATCCATCATTATTCCACACTCGCTATTTATAATATTTAGTAATATATTCTAACTTTATGATAACAGCACCTACTTTTATATTTTAGCTCTCCGATATCATGCAGAGTTATCCTCTTCATACCCACAACGTAGTTTTATTTCTCATTTCTAGTTGGAAGCAAACGTTCGGTGTACGTAGAGTCGTATCAGTAGCAGATAGGACTTGAGAGAATATTGATCTTACCTTTAGCTCCTTGTGGGTTCGACACTCCATACTTATCACTTCCACCTTTGGGAATTGCTACGATGATTCCCTGCACTTGGGGATTATCATAGATAGTAACATTACCATCAGCGTCAGTCTTCTTCTTGAAGATCCATTTATTTTCTATGGCTTGCCGATTATCGGGCAAGTCAACAAAAGTCCATAATTTGTTCTCATACATGGATCCCATCTCAGATTTCATGGCCTCAAGCCATTTTGTGGAATCTGGGCTCACCATCGCTTCTTCATAGTTCGTAGGTTCGCCATGGTCAAGTAACATGACTTCCAGAACAGGATCGCCGTACCACTATGGTGCGGATCTTACTCTGGTTGACCTCAAGCCATTTCGCGGAAACTGGGCTCATCATTTGTAACATCCAAAAATTCTAAATTTTGGAATGTTATATTAAATAGATAGATTTGTTTGACTGTTTGATTGAGGTGTGATTGATTGACTGAAAGTGAGTGAAATTTGAAACTTTTCTTTGAAAGTTAAATGAGAGGGAATAAAAGGACTTTCCCAAACTTTCATTTTGCATTTATGATCTCCGTGAATTCAAATTCTTTTCAAATACAAAACCCTAGAGAGAAGATGACATGAGTTCTTCCATTTAAATAAATGAAAAAGGGTTTTGAAAATATTTGAATTTCACTTGGAAATATTTCCAATTCAGAAACTTTAAGCAACTCAATGATTTTCATGAGAGAAGATAAAATGACTTCTTCAAATTATATGAAATATGAGTTGAGAGTTTCAAAAATCAAATTTAAAGACCTTTTGGAAATTATTTTCAATTTGGAGTTATTTGACTTTTATTCAAATTATTTACCTCCAAAAATCAAATATATGGAAAATAGGGTAACATGATTCAATACAACAGAAAATTGGAGAGAATAAATTTGAAATCATTTTGGTATTTTTAAAATGATCTTTATTGGGTTTTATTGTAGCAGTAGCACTGTTTGAATTATTTGAATTCTTGTGGATTTTATTGGACTCTAGAAAAATGTTCATGCTATAGAAAATCTTTTTCTGAAAATTTTGATATATTATATGCCTATAGTATTTTTTATTTATTTAAGGTTTTCTTTATTTTCTTTGCGTTGTTTAAAAAAAGATCTTCGGGCCGACCGAACTGGGCCTCACCCAGCCCAGCCGGCCCAAGTCGCCCGCCCCGCCTTCTTCCTCGCGTGCCCGAGCGGGACTCCCGCCGGAGTCCGGCGCCTCCACGGCCTCGGAGCCCCTCGCCCAAGCCGCCGTCCGCCCCCTGCCTTTAAATACCGGAGCCTCAGGCCCCGTTCCTCCTCCTCGCCGCTGCCGCCGCTGCATCTCGCGCTGCCGCCTGCTGCGCCGCTCCGCCGTCACCGCACTCCGCCAGCACCGCCGCCTCGCGCAGCCACTGCTCGCCGCTCCTCCTCCTGAGCCGCACCGCCGCTCGCCTTGCCCGCGCGCCGCCGCTCGCCTTGCCCGCGCGCCGCTGCTCGCGTTGCCCCCGCGTCGCCGCCATCGCCGGAGCACGCCACTGCCGCCCGATCCGCCGTCGCCGACGGTTTTTCTCTGCTAAACCGTCCAAATCGTGAACCGGTATAACCGCTATAAAACCCTCCCCGGTTTTTCTTTAGTATTCGGTTTTATTCTTTTAGATCGATTTTATTTAGGTTTCGTTTATTTAGCGAGCGTTCGCTTGTGAGCTTCTGGTAGCGAACGATTTCGTTCTGTAGGTATCTGTAGAGAACGTTCGTTAGATAGAGTTTTCTTTTTCTGTTTTCATCTCGGCCAGGGACCTAGATGTAATTATCTTTTCTTACCGATTAGTCCCTTAAATTCATTCTATCACAACTTTTTGCTCGTTGGTCCAAATCCAACGAAACCAACGCCCACTTCTTCTTTATGATCCCTTCTATCCACTAGAACAACTTGAACATGTTTTTTGAAAGTTTTAAAATTTGAATTCAAACATATTTGTATTTGAATTTAGTTTGATCATAACTTAAGTTTTATAACTCTGATTTAGTTGATTATTTTTGCAAATTGAAGCTCTTGACCTAAACTTTCTGATAAGGCCAAATACACATAATTTTGGTACTGTTAGAAATTGTTTTATGTTGCAAGAGTTATTTGCTTGGTTTTGATGTTTTCCGAATTGTCTTCTTCGTTCTTTCCGATCTTTTGAGTGATTGCTTATGTGTGGTCACTATTGCTTGCTTACAATAGATTGACCGGAGTGTGACGAGTAGAACTATCACGAGTTATGAGTGCGAATTATCTTCATCAACCGTACAAGGCAAGTTCACACTTTGATCATATCCCTTTATTACCCAGTTTTTATGCATTAGTTTCAACCCTCAAACATTGCATGAGTAGGATTGATAACATGTGGGTTTTGGGAAGTAGTTGATGAGGTAGAACCTATTGTCCTACATTCAAATCTTGGGAGTTACTTCTACGTTATGCTTATACTGCTCTGCTATGCTCGTAGACGTGGATTGGTTGAGTGTATTCATGACAGATGTGAGAGTTATTATTAATGGTTAACTTAAGGTGGCTACTTTAATACACATCTAGGTGGAATGGTAGGGGCACCCTGGAGCACCCAGTGGTTTTCCCGGACACCTGGAGAAACCAGTGCTTACCCAAGGGGATCCCGGACGACCCGTGTGATCACCCTATGGAATGCCACCCAGGCTCAAAGGGATCATAAGATTATTCATGCTAGAAACTTCCATGTGCAGCCACAAGCCATTATGGGCTCTGGCATAGTTGAGTAAGTTGCGTGAGCTCTTGAAGAGGTGGACTAGCAGATGTAGGGGGATTGTAGGTGTACAGGTCTGCCAGGAGTAGAGACTAAATGCTTCTGAAAGATTGTGTCTCGATCATCCGTTTCTCAAACATCATGCAGTGGGAGAAATACAACGGAGGAGATCGAGTCTTGTGGGGAAAAGTGCGCAAACCTCTGCAGAGTGTACAAACTAATCATGATTAGCCATGTCCCCGGTTATGGACAACTTGAGTATCTGGTTCTTGGATTATCATGTTGATCTCAACACTTTATTTAAATTAATTTGATTGGGCTAATGATTATTATTTTGGGATTGAGTTGGAGGAACCTTCTCAATATTTATCAATCAACTTTGTAGTAAATAAAATATGTTCCTTTGCAGTAGGGAAAAATTGGCTTTTCGCAAAAACATTATAACCATAGAGCTTTTCCACCAGCCAAATATGCATGTAGTGATAGCCATTATTCAGCTTTGCTCTAGAGTGTGAAATTTGCCAGTACATTCAATGTACTGACCCTTTGTGGCTGCAATGTCTCATGTTGCAGGAATCTTACGACGAGTAAGTGATACGTTAGGGTTATGATTTCTACACTCAACTTTGCCGTTGGTGTTGATGGGAGTCCACAACCTTGTTGTTACTTCCGCTATTTGGATTGAGGTAATAGTATTTACGTTACTTTATACATGTGATTTACCTCTGTTATAAATCCTCGAGTACTGTGTGTGTCAGGATACCGATC
This sequence comes from Triticum aestivum, assembly GCF_018294505.1. Classification (NCBI taxonomy): domain Eukaryota; kingdom Viridiplantae; phylum Streptophyta; class Magnoliopsida; order Poales; family Poaceae; genus Triticum; species Triticum aestivum. The sequence continues at coordinate 477,140,702 of NC_057802.1, read as the reverse complement.
CAGGGATAACACTTAAGCACAAAGACTTGGCCGTCTGAGATTGGGTCGCTACAAGATGGTATCAGAGCACATGTTGACTGTAGGACGTGACCCCTAGAAACTGGCAAGCCCATAGGAAAGATTTTCTCTATAACTTTCCTTTCAAAAAGATCTTTTACCTCTCCTCTCTTCTGAGCTTATTCAAATATTCCCTTTTAGTGAGACCATACCCCCCCTTTCCCCTTTTGACCACGAAGATTCGGCTGATGAGACCACTCCAAGAAGTACAAGATATCGGACAACTAAGACCACTTCGGAATGAAGAGGATTTTACCATGCATTACAATAATGGAAACTACAACGGTTGAAGACTCTGAAGAGTAGGAAAATTTGAAGGCTTTGAAGAATTTCCAGATTGGTATGACCAGGGAAGTTTACCCTTATGGAATTTGTCGGACTATTGAAGCTGTCAATACCCGAAATCTAGGTGTATCGGAGAAAGACCGGAACATGGAGCATTAGAACTCAAAGATTTTGTCAAGAAAACCTTAAGGCAGGAGATATCAACTATGGAATGATAGCTCATGGAATTGACAAGAGCAGAAACATGGCTATCCATGATGTTATCGCCCTCTTATGCTATTGTCACCGTGCTGAGTTAAGCATGCATTTCTTCAGAAGGATTGGATGGAAGAAGGCTGATGGAGCATCTATCAGAAAAGGATGCACTTTTAACTTTAGCTGGTGTATCACCAGGATCTGGAATATTACATCAGGAAGTTTAAGATGGACCTTAAGGAAGTTGTATTTGACAAGGAAACATTTCGTGAAGAACTCAGGACCAGAAGCTGAAAGTAGCCTAGCTGGAGGAGCAAAACCTCGAGACACCGAAGATTCGTCAGGAACTGAAGAACAGTAGGGCATGGTTCATGCCAAGGGTGTTGAAACCCAGAAGTTTGGAACACCGCTCCAAAATATTAAAGGACGTCACGAGAGACTTCGCATCGACAGTAATGACCTAGCAGAAGAACTTGAGAAGGACAAGCACGATCGGAAGAAGCCATCAGAGACATGAACAAGACTTGAAGAGTTTGGCGACGTTGAAGATTTATTTGACCTTTAGAAGACCAAACCCCTGTCATATACTTACGTTAGATGTGACGAATGTGAGCTGTCGTTTGTTTGATGTTTTTCAGACAGCCACATGTCAGGACCCCGATTCCAAGTCACACCGATCTAGCCTGTAACACCTCATATCACATTGCGGCCTCACGCACGGTACTCCCACGGGTGTTGCCTTACCATGGCCCGGGACCGTTTGCGCCTTTTGGCTCACGTATATGACAATGTTGCTAGCATCCATATGACAGAGAACCCGGGCCGACATGGCTAGTCGTGAACCCAAAGCGGCACTAACGTATGGGGACAGGCATACATGAATCAACATCGAACGTGTCGGTCAGCAGCGTGTGAATCCGGGCTGTAGCACTGGGCTAACAGGACTCCGGGAACCCGGGCTGTAGCAGGCTAGGCAGGACTCCGGATGTCACCGCGTGACATTTCCCCGAAGGGACAGACACAGGAACGATATGACTCACATGCCGGCCAGTCAAGTGTCCAGAGCAGTAGTGCTGGGCTAGCAGGACTCCGGTGAACCGGGCTGTAGCGGACTACTATGGCTCAAGGAGGCACCAGACTACATTTCCCCATAAGAGAGGCTGCTAAAGATAGACAACTAGATTGTCGGATCCCACACATACCAAGCATTTCAAACATACACACAATATGCTCGATATGCGCAAATACAACATGGCATCACAACAAAACTCTACAACTCAAGTACTTTATTTAAGGGGCTCCGGAGAGCCTTACATAACTTGTTCATACAGATAGGGGTCGCATGACCCGACACTCAAGTCATACAGTCATACAAGCACATGCGGAAGCAAACTGTCTGGGTACAGACACTAGAAAGAAAGAAGGCTTGACGAAGCCTGTCTATCTACATAGGCCCTTCACAAGCCTAGATCACCACCTGGGTGGCAAGTCACTCGTCGTCGTCGAGTTCTACGTAGAACCCGTCAGAAGGGGCGGTGTTGTCGTCTGAAAACAGTAATTAAAGCAACATGAGTACAAAGGTACTCAGCAAGTCTTACAACAGATCCTATTATACATGCTCATTCTCAAGAAGGTAGTGGGGTTATTGCAGCAAGCCAGCTTTGACTCTTGGCTAAGCTATCCTACGATACACCACTTGTGAAATAGTTTTCGCACACGAGTCCACTAATCACCAACTCAATACTCCACCGTGGATCCTCCCTCGTCATCCAACGAGAGGGCCATCCGCGGTACTCACACTTATCTTGAGGCTTTTAGTAGTATCCATTTACTTGTCTATGAACTGCATAAGCGACCAAGTAGTCCTTTACCGCGGACGCGGCTATTCGAATAGTTTCATACCCTGCAGGGGTGTACTTCGTCACACACGCTCTCACCACTTATCGTCGCTACACGACGTGTACTCGGCAACCTTCAAGCGGAAGCCCAACGTGGGTGTCGGCCACAGCCTACCTAAACACTCGAGTCTCTAGTCCAGGTTTATCGCCTATTCAGGTTCCATCCGCAGGGAGTCCGGCCGAGGTTTCCACATACGGCCCCGAACGATGTGTGCAGGGTTCCCGGACACCAAACGGGCGACTCGGTACACCGTGCCACGAGCCTACCGCATCACAGCCCACCCCTTGGTCAGCGCTGTCCACGGCCTCCAGCTTACTACAAACACCAGAAACTACGTGCAACTCCTGGACAGAGGACAAGGGTGAATAAGAAGCCGAGGGGGTCCATTGGTTTCGGGCCCAATGTGTGGTAGTAGCTGAATCTTAAATCACGCATACAGATCTCAGTTCTTAGGGACGGTCTCAATGAAACAACCCACCATGTACTCCTACATGGCCTCCCATCGATACCTTTACCAAATCGTATTCCACACTTCACTCTCATTACCGACACACGCACTTTCACTCTAGTTCATCACCCTGATGAGCCAGACCTGACACAACTCTAAGCGTAGCAAGCATAGCATTGTAGGAACACAACATGGCTCAATCAACTCCTACACATGCTAGTGGGTTTCATCTAGTTACTGTGGCAATGACAGGTCATGCAGAGGAAAGTGGGTTCAACTACCGCAACACACACAGCAGTTTGAATCGCGTTGTCTTAATGCAGTAAACGAGAGCAGAAGCGAGAAGATGGGTTTGTATCGAAATGATCAATGGGTTGCTTGCCTGACAGAGTGGTGGTGGGATACTGCCCTTCAGTTGGATACCCGTGAATATCCTCGGAGGCAGGACCTACCACGATGAGCATACCGAAGCACAATCAACACCAAGCAAGTGCAACAATATGATGCATGCATGAGACATGGCAAAATGGATGTATTGGGCTAATGCAACTAAGGCCAGAAAGGTTTGGACTAATTTGAATCAAAGATTCAAATTCCAAGCTCATAAATAGCCCATAATAATGCCTTATCTTGTTCTGTATAAAACAGTAGGTTAACTTGCTTAATCATGCATGAAACCAGTACAGATGGATAGAATGGATTTTTCTGATCATTTTTCATATATAAATCTTTTCATTCTGAGCTATAGATTATTTTCTATGATTTTTTGAAGTTTGTGATAATTTCTGGAATTTCCAACATAAGAATAATTCCAGTAAATGTTTTATTGCGTCAGCCTGACGTCAGTGTGACGTCAGCGGGTCAGCGGGGTCGTCCAGGTCAAACCTGACGGGTGGGTCCCCTGTGTCAGTGTCACGGTTAGGTAATTAGTTAATTAGGGTTAGTTTTAACTTTAACCCAGATTTAATTAGCAGGCGGGCCCCACTTGTCAGTGACCCTGGGGGGTCAAACCGTGGTCAAACCACGCTGACTCGCCGGCGTTTAGCCGCCGGCGACGTCCAGACGCGGCGGTGGAGTGCGGGATCCCCCTCCGGCGACCAAAAGGACGGCAGAGAGTACCTACGTGTAGCTGGGGGCGAGCCGCGTCGACTGGTGGTGGTAGTGGAGCTCGGGGTCGCCGGAATCGACGCCGGCGACGAGCCGTGCGGCTGCCGGGTACGGGCGTAGTCGAAACCGTAGCTAGAGAGCGTGGCGAGGAACGTGCGAGGGTGCTACGGGTTCCTGGCGTTGCGGTGAAGCTAATGGCTACGGTGGTGTGGCCGTTGGATGGCCGGAGCCTCGTCGGCGACGAGCTCGTGCGGCGGCGCGTTCGGGTGAACTTCGTGCGGTAGCTACAGAGCTCGAGAGAGAGAGAGGAGAGGACGGGAAGGTGGCCATGCTCACGGCGGTTGCGACGGAGCAGACGGCGGGGTCGGAGACGAGCTGTAGCTGTGGCGACGGCGGAGGGGATCTCCGACGGGGAGCGGCGAAGGCGAGGTAGGTGGCGGAGCTTCGGGGCAAACGAGCGCTCGGGGCTCGGCTTGCTCGAAGGAGTGGGCGACGGCGGTGCTGTAGGACACGTTAGTACGGCGCGAGGTCGACGGTGGCCGCGGTTACTCCGGTGAGGTGTCTGCGGCGGCGTCGGCCATGGTGGGGAAAGGGCGAGGGAGAGGCGATGGGGGAGAGTGACGATGTCCAGGGGCTCGGGGCGCGTCGAGGAAGGTCGTCCAGCTCGTCCGCGGCGAGGGCGGCAAGCAGCTGGCGCGGTGGCGAGCTCGCGCTCGCCGCGTCACCTGTCTGCCTGCTCTGGCGAGAGCAAGCAGCTCGCTGGCGCGGGCCAGCACAGTGCTGGGCCGCCAGGTGGGCTGCCAGGTAAGTTTCTGCTTTCTGTTTTCTTTCTCCTTTTTATTTAGTTCTGTACTGTGTTTTGAAATAGTAAAAATACTATTTCATTTGGAAAAATCCTGAAAATATTCTGAGGCACCTTTGAGATTATTCCCAACAGCCTAAAAATACTTCCAAGGTTATTTGGGCATTTGAAAATATTTATAGCATTTAAAATGCCCAAATGCAAATACTTATGGCTTGTGCAAAAATCCAAGATGGCCTCCAAAAATATGAAACCATTTTTGGCAGAGGTTTTAACCAAGACCAAAGGTGGTGAACATTTATGGAGGGCCTTTCAGGTTCATTGGAAAATTTTTAGTAAACCCTAGTTGTTCCAGGGGGGGGTGCTGGGGGTTTCTGGCATCCCCATTTCAGGTTTCTGTGAAATGTAGCCATGATGCAACACTCTAATGCATGAACTAACTAGGATGTGACAACTCACCCCCACTCAAAAGAATCTCGTCCCGAGATTTAGGATCCGTTGGGAAGAAGGTGGGGTACTCAAGTCGAAGACGATCCTCCCTTTCCCAAGTAGCTTCTTTCTCGGAATGGTGTGACCATTGAACTTTGAGAAACTTGATGTTTTGGCGTCGAGTGGTACGCTCGGCTTGATCAAGGATTCGAACGGGATACTCCCGGTATGTGAGATTATCTTGGAGATCAAGTGTTTCGTGGTCCACTCCACGGATAGGATCCGAGAAGCAACGCCTGAGTTGGGAAACGTGGAAGACGTCATGAACCTTGGAAAGATGCGGAGGTAGTTCCAATTGGTAGGCAACTTCTCCTCGCTTGGCGAGAATGCGAAAGGGTCCAATGTAACGAGGAGCCAATTTGCCTTTGATACCGAATCGATGGGTTCCCTTTAAAGGAGTCACCCGAAGGTAAGCCTTCTCGTCAACCTCAAAAGTCATAGCCTTATGTTTGCGATCATAATGGCTCTTTTGGCGAGATTGGGCTGTTTTCAATTTCTCACGAATAATGCGAACCTGCTCTTCTGCTTCCTGAATCATATCAGGGCCGAAGAGTTGTCTTTCCCCGGTTTCTGACCAGTTAAGAGGCGTTCGACATTTTCTTCCATAGAGAACCTCGAAAGGGGCTTTGCCCAAGCTAGCTTGGTAACTATTGTTATAAGCGAACTCGGCGAATGGAAGGCATTTCTCCCAATCCATGCCGAAGGAGATGACAGAAGCTCGGAGCATATCCTCCAGAATTTGATTAACTCGCTCTACCTGACCACTTGATTGAGGGTGAAAGGCGGTGCTAAAAGAGAGACGAGTTCCCATAGCATTTTGGAAGCTTTCCCAAAATCGAGAGGTAAAGAGACTTCCACGGTCTGAGTTAATTTCCAATGGAACACCATGCAGAGACACTATTCGGGAGATGTACAAGTCTGCTAGCTGGCTAGCGGTTATACTCTCACGAACAGGTAGGAAGTGGGCTACTTTGGAAAGACGATCGACAACAATGAAGATAGCATTATTCCCTCTCTTGGTCCTGGGAAACCCGGTAATGAAATCCATACCGATTTTATCCCATTTCCATTCAGGAATAGCCAGAGGCTGAAGGGTGCCAGCAGGCCGTTGATGCTCTGCTTTAACACGTCGGCAGACGTCGCAATTAGCAATGAATTGAGCAATTTCTCTCTTCATCCTAGTCCACCAAAACCTCTGGCGTAGGTCTTGATACATTTTATTACTACCGGGATGAATGGTGAGAGGAGATTCATGAGCTTCCTTAAGGATCAATCGCCTCAGGTTGCGTACCTTGGGAACCACTAGGCGGTCTCCAAAGAACACAACACCTTGGTCATCAACGGAGAAACAATCCGCAACTCCTTTCTTGATGTTTCTCTTAATACGGGAGATTCCCGGATCTACCTTCTGAGCTTTGATGATTTGATCCGTAAGGGTAGGTTTCGCCACCAGGGTGGATAGAAATCCTTGAGGAACAATGTGAAGGTTAAGCTTACAGAATTCCTCGTGGAGAAATGGTTGGCTTTGTTGTAACATCAAGTTGTTACAATAGGATTTACGGCTTAGTGCATCGGCCATGACATTGGCTTTGCCCGGAGTGTAAGTTATTTCTAAGTCGTAGTCTGAGATCAACTCAACCCAACGTCTTTGCCTGAGATTCAAATCCGGTTGGGTGAAAATGTATTTCAGACTCTGGTGGTCGGTGAAAATCTCGCAACGATTACCGAGAAGGTAATGTCGCCATGTTTTGAGTGCATGGACTACGGCTGCAAGCTCTAGATCATGTGTGGGATAATTATCCTCATGTGGACGCAACTGTCGGGAAGCGTAGGCAATCACATGACGGTCTTGCATGAGTATGCAACCTAGTCCTTGTCGTGAGGCGTCGCAGTAAATAACAAAGTCTTTAGAAAAATCTGGTGGTACGAGTACGGGGGCAGACGTCAGGCGTCTTTTCAGTTCCTGAAAGCTGAACTCGCACTGTGGGGTCCACTCGAACTTCTTATCTTTCTTGAGGAGTTCGGTTAGAGGTTTAGCAACGATAGATGTTTGTTTGGCTTGCAGAATCAATGGATTTATCCGAACTTGGTTCGTCGACAAGAGAAATTCTGCAATGCTTGTGAGGATGACCGAGTGTTAGAATGCGAGATTCGCTAAACCGTATACAAGATAATGCTTTGGGTGCGGGATGGATTGATCACCATACCGACTTACTCTTATTATTCGCCTTGCTATATGGGATGGTAAATGAGTGACTTACCCATAGTGGAGAGACGACGATCAAAACCTTGTTTAAACCCTAGAATGGTATAAGTATTTTCCCTTGTACAAGGCAGTTGTTACCAATCGTAGGCCATACGGTGAGAATGAAGCCCAGACCCATTTCCTGCAGGAGAAACCATAAACTGTTGAGCACCATGAGATATCGATAGTTGTTTAGTATTGGCGCCAGACCCGTCAGCTAAGAAGGCCAGTCACAGAGGTACAGTACCAAGATGAAATGGACACAAGAATCAAGGGAAAAGGTTATGCCACTACCGGAAGAACCAGAGTAGGAATTTTCCCGAGAATCTGAGAAGACCGACACTGTCAAGAATAAGGATGGAGTATATGAGTATTGATGGAACCGTAACAATGCTTCTAAGGGTGGTAGCACCCCAGACCCCCTGAGACGATCGATGGATTTTGAGAAGACCCCCAAACATAACCTATTTCTTTCTAGCCTCTCCGAATCTCGAGGACGAGATTCATTTTAAGGGTGGTAGGTTTGTAACATCCCAAAATTCTAAATTTTGGAATGTTATATTAAATAGATAGATTTGTTTGACTGCTTGATTGAGGTGTGATTGATTGACTGAAAGTGAGTGAAATTCGAAACTTTTCTTTGAAAGTTAACTGAGAGGGAATAAAAGGACTTTCCCAAACTTTCATTTTGCATTTATGATCTCCGTGAATTCAAATTCTTTTCAAATACAAAACCCTAGAGAGAAGATGACATGACTTCTTCCATTTAAATAAATGAAAAAGGGGTTTTGAAAATATTTGAATTTCACTTGGAAATATTTCCAATTCAGAAACTTTAAGCAACTCAATGATTTTCATGAGAGAAGATAAAATGACTTCTTCAAATTATATGAAATATGAGTTGGGAGTTTCAAAAATCAAATTTAAAGTCCTTTTGGAAATTATTTTCAATTTGGAGTTATTTGACTTTTATTCAAATTATTTTCCTCCAGAAATCAATTATATGGAAAATAGGGTAACATGATTCCCTACAACAGAAAATTGGAGAGAATAAATTTGAAATCATTTTGGTATTTTTAAAATGATTTTTATTGGGTTTTATTGTAGCAGTAGCACTGTTTGAATTATTTGAATTTGTGTGGATTTTATTTGACTCTATAAAAATGTTCATGCTGTATAAAATCTTTTTCTGAAAATTTTGATATATTATATGCCTATAGTATTTTTTATTTATTTAAGGTTTTCTTTATTTTCTTTGCGCTGTTTAAAAAAAAGATCTTCAGGCCGACCGAACTGGGCCTTGCCCAGCCCAGCCGGCCCAAGTCGCCTGCGCCGCCTTCTTCCTCGCGTATTCGAGCGGGACTCCCAAGCCGCCCAAGCCGCCGTCCGCCCCCCTTGCCTTTAAATACCGGAGCCCCGGGCCCCGTTCCTCCTCGCCGCTGCCGCTGCTGCATCTCGTGCCGCCGCCGCAGATCGCGCCGCCGCCTGCTACGCCGCTCCGCCGTCGCTGCACTCCGCCAGCGCCGCCGCCTCGCGCAGCCGCCGCTCGCCGCACCTCCTACTGAGCCGCGCCGCCGCTCGCCTTGCCCGCGCGTCGCCGTCGCCGGCAGCCGTCGCCGCCATCGCCGGAGCACGCCACTGCCGCCCAATCTGCCGTCGCCGATGGTTTTTCTCTGCTAAACCGTCCAAATCGTGAACCGGTATAACCTCTATAAAACCCTCCCCGGTTTTTCTTTAGTATTCGGTTTTATTCTTTTAGATCGATTTTATTTAGGTTTCGTTTATTTAGCAAGCGTTCGCCCGTTAGCTTCTGGTAGCGAACGATTTCGTTCTGTAGGTATCTGTAGCGAACGTTCGTTAGATAGAGTTTTCTTTTTATGTTTTAATCTCGGCCAGGGACCTAGATGTAATTATCTTTTCTTACCGATTATTCCCTGATCTTCATTCTGTCACAACTTTTTGCTCGTTGGTCCATATCCAACGAAACCAACGCCCACTTCTTCGTTATGATACCCTCTATCCAGTAGAACAACTTGAACATGTTTTTGAAAGTTTTAAAATTTGAATACAAACAGACTTGTATTTGAATTTAGTTTGATCATAACTTAAGTTTTATAAATCCGATTTAGTTGATTCTTTTTGCAAATTGACGCTCTTGACTTAAACTTTCTGATAAGGCCAAATACACATAATTTTGGTACTGTTAGAAATTGTTTTATGTTGCAAGAGTTATTTGCTTGGTTTTGATGTTTTCCGAATTGTCTTCTTCGTTCTTTCCGATCTTTTGAGTGATTGCTTATGTGTGGTTACTATTGCTTGCTTACGATAGATTGACCGGAGTGTGACGAGTAGAACTATCAGGAGTTATGAGTGTGAATCATCTTCATCAACCGTACAAGGCAAGTTCACACTTTGATCATATCCCTTTATTACCCAGTTTTTATGCATTAGTTTCAACCCTCAAACATTGCATGAGTAGGATTGATAACATGTGGGTTTTGGGAAGTAGTTGATGAGGTAGAACCTATTGTCCTACATTCAAACCTTGGGAATTACTTCTACGTTATGCTTATACTGCTCTGCTATGCTCGTAGACGTGGATTGGTTGAGTATATTCATGACAGATGTGAGAGTTATTATTAATGGTTAACTTAAGGTGGCTACTTTAATACACATCTGGGTGGAATGGTAGGGGCACCCTGGAGCACCCAGTGGTTTGCCCGGGCACCTGGAGAACCCAGTGCTTGCCCAAGGGGATCCCGGAGGACCCGTGTGATCACCCTATGGAATGCCACCCAGGCTCAAAGGGATCATAAGATTATTCGTGCTAGAAACTTTCGTGTGCAGCCACAAGCCATTATGGGCTCTGGCATAGTTGAGTAAGTTGCGTGAGCTCTTGAAGAGGTGGACTAGCAGATGTAGGGGGATTGTAGGTGTACCGGTCTGCCCGGAGTAGAGAGTAAATGCTTCTGAAAGATTGTGTCTCGATCATCCGTTTCTCAAACATCATGCAGTGCTGAGATCGAGTCTTGTGGGGAAAAGTGCGCAAACCTCTGCAGAGTGTACAAACTAATCATGATTAGCCATGTCCCCGATTATGGACAACTTGAGTGTCTAGTTCTTGGATTATCATGTTGATCTCAACACTTTATTTAAATTAATTTGATTGGGTTAATAATTATTATTTTGGGATTGAGTTGGAGGAACCTTCTCAATATTTATCAATCAACTTTGTAGTAAATAAAATATGATCCTTTGCAGTAGGGAAAAATTGGCTTTTCGCAAAAACATTATAACCATAGAGCTTTTCCACCAGCCAAATATGCATGTAGTGATAGCCATTATTCAGCTTTGCTCTACAGTGTGAAATTTTCCAGTACATTCAATGTACTGACCCTTTGTGGCTGCAACGTCTCATGTTGCAGGAATCTTACGACGAGTAAGTGATACTTTAGGGTTACGATTTCTACACTCAACTTTGTCATTGGTGTTGATAGGAGTCCACAACCTTGTTGTTACTTCCGCTATTTGGATTGAGGTAATAGTATTTACGTTACTTTATACATGTGATTTACCTCTGTTATAAATCCTCGAGTACTGTGTGTGTCAGCATACCGATCCAGGGATGACACTTAAGCAGAGAGACTTGACCGTCTGAGGTCGGGTCGCTACATCATCGCTTCCTCATAGTTCATAGGTTCGTCATGGCCTAGTAACATGACTCCAGAACAGGATTACTGTACCACTCCGGTGTGGAACGTACTCTGGTTGACCTACGAGTTCGGTAGTAACTTGATCTGAAGTTCCATGGTCATCATCATTAACTACCTCACTAATTGGTGTAGGCATCATTGGAACTGATTTCTGTGATGAACTACTTTCCAACTCGAGAGAAGGTACAATTACCTCATCAAGTTCTACTTTCCTCCCACTCACATCTTTCGAGAGAAACTCCTTCTCTAGAAAGGATCCAGTCTTAGCAACAAATATATCTTGCCTTCGGATCTATGATAGAAGGTGTACCCAACAGTTTCTTTTGGGTATCCTATGAAGACGCACTTCTCCGATTTTGGTTCAAGCTTATCAGGCTAAAGCTTTTTCACATAAGCATCGCAACCCAAACTTTAAGAAATGAGAGCTTAGGTTTCTTGCCAAACCACAGTTCATATGGTGTCGTCTCAACGGATTTAGATGGTGCCCTATTTAACGTGAATGCAGCCATCTCTAATGCATAACCCCAAAACGATAGTGGTAAATCGATAAGAGACATCATAGATCGCACCATATTTAATAAAGTACGGTTATGAAGTTCGGACACACCATTACGCTGTGATTTTCCAGGTGGCGTGAGTTGCGAAACTATTCCACATTGTTTCAAATGAAGACCAAACTCGTAAGTCAAATATTCGCCTCCGCGATCAGATCGTAGAAACTTTATTTTCTTGTTACGATGATTTTTCACTTCACTCTGAAATTCTTTGAACTTTTCAAATGTTTCAGACTTTGTTTCATTATGTAGATATACCCATATCTGCTCAAATCATCTGTGAAGGTTAGAAAATAACGATATCCGCCGCGAGCCTCAACACTCATCAGACCGCATACATCAGTATGTTATTTCCATTAAGTCAGTGGCTCGCTCCATTGTTCTGGAGAACGGAGTCTTAGTCATCTTGCCCATGAGGCGTGGTTCGCAAGCATCAAGTGATTCATAATCAAGTGATTCCAAAAGCCCATCCGCATGGAGTTTCTTCATGCGCTTTACACCAATATGACCGAAATGGCAGTGCCACAAATAAGTTGCTCTATCATTATTGACTTTGCATCTTTTGGCATCAATATTATGAATATGTGTATCACTACGATCGACATTCAACAAAAATAGAGCACTCATCAAGGGTGCATGACCATAAAAGATATTACTCATATAAATAGAACAACCATTATTCTCTGATTTAAATGAATAACCATCTCGCATCAAACAAGATCCAGATATAATGTTCATGCTCAACGCTGGCACCAAATAACAATTATTCAGGTCTAAAACTAATCCCGAAGGTAGATGTAGAGGTAGCGTGCCGACGGCGATCACATCGACCTTGGAACCATTTCTGACGCGCATCGTCACCCCGTCCTTAGACAATCTTCATTTAATCCGTAGCCCCTGTTTCGAGTTGCAAATATGAGCAACAGAACCAGTATCAAATACCCAGGCGCTACTACGAGCATTAGTAAGGTACACATCAATAACATGTATATCAAATATACCTTTCACTTTACCATCCTTCTTATCCGCCAAATACTTGGGGCAGTTCCGCTTCTAGTGACCAGTCCCTTTGCAGTAGAAGCACTCAGTTTCAGGCTTAGGTCCAGACTTGGGCTTCTTCCCGGGAGCAGAAACTTGCTTGCTATTCTTCGTAAAGTTCCCCTTCTTCCCTTTGCCCTTTTTCTTGAAACTAGTGGTCTTGTTAACCATCAACACTTGATGCTCCTTCTTGATTTCTACCTCCGCAGCCTTGAGCATTGCGAAGAGCTCAGGAATCGACTTGTTCATCCCTTGCATATTATAGTTCATCACGAAGCCTTTATAGCTTGGTGGCAGTGATTGAAGAACTCTGCCAATGACACTATCATCCGGAAGATTAACTCCCAGCTGAGTCAAGTGGTTATGGTACCCAGACATTCTGAGTATGTGTTCACTGACAGAACTGTTCTCCTCCTTCTTGCAGCTATAGAACCTGTTGGAGACTTCATATCTCTCAACTCGGGCATTTGCTTGAAATATGAACTTCAACTCCTGGAACATCTCATATGCTCCATGACGTTCAAAACGTCTTTGAAGTCCCGATTCTAAGCCGTAAAGCATGGCACACTGAACTATCGAGTAGTCATCAGATTTAGTTTGCCAAACGTTCACAACGTCCGGAGTTGCTCCGGCAGCGGTCCTTGCACCTAGCGGTGCATCAATAGGTTAGTCCCAAAAAATAATATAAAGTTGCTAGTAAATGAATATAAAACATTCAAGATTGATAATATAACAGCATATGGAACAATACGAAGTTATAATACGTTGGAGACGTATCACTAGTCCCGGCGGCAAGTTGGTGAGGCATGGCTGCCTATGAAAACCAAGCTCTGACTACAGTCATGGCAGGCGATGGCGGCGTCTACGCGCCGTTACCTTGTTGAAGGCATCGCCATTGCGGCCACCTTCTACACACTCGCGCTGTTCCGGGGGGAACCCTAGATCCGGCTATCCCGGATCGGACGATGGCGGCACTTTTGGTGTCGCTCTCCCTCATGAGGGCATTGTTTTGGAGCAACTGCTGGACGGAGGACGCAAGAAGTGGAGCGGTGTACATCTACTGTGTCGACGACAATGAGTCTCGGCGGCGTGGCGCAGAAGGGTCTCGGTGACGGGCGTGAGATGATGGACTCGTGCAGCGCGGGGGCGCTGTCTGGCGTCGTGGTGGCGTTGACGGCAGGCCTGACAAGGCGGATGCGTTAGTACCTGCTCTGAAGATGGATCGATGGAAGATGGTAGCGACAGCCTCTGCAGCGGGTGCGTGCGGTGCCTGCTGAGAGTGCGTCGGACCGGTGTGTGCCCCAGACCCGGTAAGGGGCTTGATTGGGGCCTTCGGCTTTAGATGTTAGGCTTTGGTGCGAGGTCTGTTTGGTATTCGGCTCGGACATTCGGCATGCCTTCATCAAATGGATAGGAGTAGCGACAGATGTTGTCAAGATGGTGGCTTTAGACTTAGTGATGTAATACTTTGTAAAGTTTTTGTGAACAATAAATAAAATGGATGCATGCATCGACCAGATGCAGAAGCCGGGGTCATCCTCCTTTTTCAAAAAAATGTTGTTCTTTGTACTTTTTTTTGAAAATAAGGGGGTTTCCCTCTATTTCATTAACGAAACCATAAATCTTTGATTAACACCAGAACGCACCCGTCACCCACCTGATCCAAACCTGCCAGCGTTTGAAACACCCCGGTCCTCCCTCTCACAGGAAGGAAAGGCAAAAGAGGAAAAAGGACAACTCAGGACCCTACTATTATGACAGCCACACTTTCTTAGCATCTAACAACCTCAACGACTCATCCATCCACAAAGTTCATCAGACAACATCACTACTGCTTTCACCCCCACATTCATATTCTTGCTTCATCCCCCTTTTCGATCTTCAATTCACCCATCAATCCTTGGAATCCAAGACGCCCAGCTTCGTCGCGCCTGAAAGATATCACTGGTGACTCGTTCCAGCAGTCTAGCGCCCTGTTGTAGTTCCATTTTTGCGTCCTCCCTCACCTGCAGGTTACTCCAGTGATTAATCCAATGTGTCATCTTAGAAATCACCACACTAGGATCGGCTGGCCAGACAAACAAGCTAGGTTCCTGGTTTTCCATATGCTCCAAATTAAAGCAGCTACCCCTACAAAGATCAATTTGTTCTTTTTAACCCCAAAGCTCCCCAGCCATTCATCTAGACATGTTTCTATGTCATAAAAGTTACATTGAACTCATGTAATGTAACTAACTACACTCCACAAGTATCTGGCCAGGGGGCATTGGAGGAAGGGATGATTTATAGGCTCATTACTCCCACAGAAAAGGCACCATTTCTCACATTTCCCCCTCTATGAAGTAAAACATCTGTGGTTAGAATACTTTTCTTAGTAACTAACCATATAAACGTTTTAATTCTAGGTGGTATTTTGACTTCCCATAGAAATCTTTTTGGGCATTTTTCCCCAACCTGCAGCACAGAATAAAAGGATTTGACACTATATTCTCCTGATCCCTCCGGAATCCAGGAGAGTTTATCTTCTTCTTTAGTTAAAGTAATCTTTTCACACATCTTTAACAGCTCCTGCCACTGAATTGCCCTATCTCCGACCAAAGCTCTTCTGAATTTTAGTAGGGTAAGATTAGAAGGCAGAACATCAAAAACAGTAACATGTTGATCTAGAGAGACATTATAAAGATCAGGGAAGGTATGTGAGATGCATTTGGTTCCAATCCTCTCCATTACCTATCTTGAATTTACAACAAGTCAAAAATAAGTTTTTGCATTTCATCACACCCTGCCAAAAGTGTGAATCCCCTTGCTTTTTTTGAATCTTTCCAAAGGTGCATTTCCCAATGTATTTGTCCCATAGAATTCTTTCCCATAAGCCTTTTTCATTAAATAGTTTCCATAAACATTTTGGTAATAAGGCAATGTTCATAATTTCCAGGTCTAAAATCCCTAGGCCTCCCAGGTTTTTAGGTCTACACACTTTTTCCCACGCAACTAGGTGATATTTATGTTTATCCTCTTCCCCGCTCCACAAAAAACTTGCCCTGGGTCTATCCATTTTCTTTTTCACTCCCTTTGGTATCTCATAAAAGGAGAGCATGAATAGAATTAAGCTGGTCAGGGAAGAGTTAATCAATGTGGTTCTGCCCGCAATATTTAAAAACCTGCCCAACCAGCTCCCCATTCTCTTCTCCATTTTTGAAACAGATGGAGTCCAATCACTTCCTTTCAACCTTTTCTCATCTAGAGGTATTCATAAATATTTAAAGGGGATGTTACCTTTTTTACAAGTCAATATCTCTTCAAACTGTTTAGCCCTATCATCATCCATCCCAACACAAATCACTTCACTTCTATGAAAAATAATTTTCAGCCCCGACATAATCTCAAACAGATTCAGAATTCTTTTCACATTTTTTGCTTGATCCAAATCATCTTGAAATAGAATGATAGTGTCATCCGCGTATTGCAGAATAGACACATAATTTTCCTTGTGATTTTTAGCAATTTCACTAATCAGTTCCTTCTCCACAGCTCGGTCAAACAGGATTGCTAAGATATATACTGCAATGTCAAAGAGTAAAGGAGACATCGAATCCCCTTGCCTCAGCCCTTGATGAGTTTTGAAAAAGGGGCCAATTTCACCATTAACTTTAACAGCAACTTTCCCCCCAGTAACTATTTTCATCCCCCAATTTATCATTTTGTCTGGAAATTTCTTCATCTTAAGGACCTGAAGAAGAAAAGGCCATTTGACTTTGTCAAATGCCTTTTCAAAATCAATCTTAAAAAGAACCCCAATTATTTTATTCTTGTGCATAGAATTCAAAGTTTCATGTAAGACCAGCACACCTTCTAGTATACATCTTCCTTTGATAAAAGCGGTTTGGGATGCCCTAATCACCCCTGATATAACAACTATAAGTCTGTTTACCAGGATTTTAGTGAAGATCTTAAAAATCACATTTAACAAACATATAGGTCTATATTTCTGTATTCTGTCTGCATCACTCCCTTTCGGGATAAGGGAAATAACCCCATAATTTAGTCTGTCTAAGTCTAAATTATGATCATAAAATTCCTCAAGCAATGCAAACAAATCATCTTTCATCAAATCCCAATAGTGTTGGTAAAATTCAATATTAAAGCCATCCGGGCCAGGAGCCTTGTTCTTTTCCATTTCAAAAATTGCCTTTTTCAGTTCCTCCATTGTAAATCTTTTGCTGAGAAATTCTTGCTCCCCCTCACTGAGTGTTTCCACCCCACTAGGGTCTATTTCAGAGTACTATTCTCAGGTTCACAAAAGAGTTTCTTATAGAAATTAGTAGGGACAATTGTATTTTTACCCCTAGTTGGTTCCAACCCACGGGTTTTGCCCTTACTTTTCGAGCTTGCTCAGTTTTGCCCTTACTTTTTCCATCGTGGTCCCTCGAATGCCCTTTGACCGTTTGACCAAAACTTTGAAAATTCATAACTAATTCATATGAACTCAGAAAAATGCAAATAAGATATCAAAATGTTCAGATAAACATTACCTTTATGTGCATATCATTTGCATTCAGGACAAAAGCATCATTTAAACTACCTAAGGTAGTTAATGTTATTAACATTATTAAAAATAAAAAGGTATAAACAATATTTTTTTTCATGAATAAAAATTACATGCAAATGTAGGTGATGTTTTCTGAACATCCTGATATCTTATTTGCATTTTTCTGAGTTCGTATCAACTTGTTATGAAGTTTCCAAATAATGGTGAAAGTCGTTAGAACATTCATAACAAGATGATACGAACTCAGAAAAATGCAAATTAGATATCTGGATGTTCAGAAAACATCACTTACATTTGCACGTAATTTTTATTCTTGAAAAAATATTGTTTATACCTTTTTATTTTTAATAATGTTAATAACATTAAGTACCTCAGGTAGTTTAAAGGGTGCTTTTGTCCTGAATGCAAATGATATGCACATAAAGGAAATGTTTGTCTGAACATTTTGATATCTTATTTGCATTTTTCTGAGTTCATATGAATTAGTTATGAATTTTCAAAGTTTTGGTCAAATGGTCAAAGGGCATTCGAGGGACCACGACGGAAAAGTAAGGGCAAAACTAAGCAAGCTCGAAAAGTAAGGGCAAAACCCGTGGGTAGGAACCAACTAAGGGTAAAAATGCAATTGTCCCAAATTAGTAATATATTCTTTCAAATTATTATGTCCCTCAATCACTCCTTCATCTTGGTCTAACTTAATAATCCTATTTTTCCTTAATCTCCCATTCGCTTTAACATGATAATATCTGGTGTTTAAATCTCCCTCAAGCAAATACTTTACCCAATCAGAATGTTTTAGGGAATACAAATAATATATGGTCGCCATATGGTAAACTGGTCACGGATTTAGCCAAATTGTGAGCTTCGACATTCATCTTGCGCTTCTCATGAATAATCTCCACTGATGCAACGACTTCCATCTTTTTAATTTCTTGGATGATGACTCGACATGATCCCAAATACACGCCTTTGGCGCGCCTCACCATCGCTGAGCAATATGTTGCCACAAGAATTCTCTAGCACGCAATATTCACTTGCAATCAAGAGGGTGTAACTGCAAGCCATGGGATCAATGAGATCAACAATTAATGGAGATCATCGTTGGCCCCAAGAAATCCCATGTGTCATCCTGCGGTTGCTATAGCGCCTTTGTTGTCATGTCTACCAGGAACTACAATGACATGAACTTTAACCATGCCTTCCCCTAGAGCTATCATCTTCAGCCCTTAAAGAAAGACTTGGGGCCGAGCTCTTGTTTGCTCTGGAGGCACCTCTCTAAGTGTGACACGTAGTTCTTAATGAACAAGAATGTTGTTAGCGGTGACTGGAATTCCTCTTCGTCACTCTACAGCGGGCCCACCAAATAGAGCGCAACGTCACCGAGGTTTTCACAAAGACCTCCTGCCCCATCAATTCTCGGAGCTCTATCAACCATAGTGCATTAATTAGTGTGATTACTTGCTACCAGGTGTTCCACAAGTTCTTCATCTACCAACACTACAAAAAAATACACTTCCGTGATGATACGTGTTTGTCACAGTAGGTCGCGTTTTTTGTCATGCATGTACATCCATGACGATTTTATGACAGAATCAAGATAGTCATACCTGTGCTGTCGTAGAAGTGTTCCATGACATTACCAAAATTATCATCACGGAAGTGTCCACTTCCATGACGATAAATCACGTGTCACAAAAGTGCTTTAGTCAAGGGTGACCGACACGTGGCATCCACCGTAACGGAACGCCATTAAGCTATCGGGTCAGGTTTTGGATCCGATAACCCGTTAACAACCCCGACCAATGGGAAATTTCCACGTGTAAAATTCTTATTGGCCGGACGAAACACGTGTCAGCTCGTTAGTGGGTCAGATAGGCACCTATGATATGTCGACACGTGGCACGGCCCACCACTGGCCCATTTAGCTTACAAAGCTGGCCCGTTTGACTTGGTCAGAAGTTAACGGGCTGGCCCATGAAAAGCCTGTTAACGGTCTCTTCGCAAATAGCCCATTTTATGGCCCGTTAACTCACGGCCCGTTAGGCCCTAAAGGAAATCGGCCCAACAACGTCATGTGGGCCGTCGAATATAACACCAGCCCATTTCACTTTCGGCCCATGTATGGCCCACGACGTCTTTCGGCCCATATGAGGCCTTCGTATCTTTCGGCCCTTTACAGGCCCACGGTGACTCTAGCCCATAATGAACAGTATTTTTCTTTATACCCGTTAACGGCTCGTGATTTACATGGGCCGTTTCCAGTCCGTGTTAGCTTTCGGCCTATTGACGGCCCATACGTTCTTGGGCTCCTTTTCGGCCCTCGATTACTTCCGGCCCATTACTGGCCTGTTCCCCTAATGGGCCAAATTCGGCCCATGGCAAGAGTCGGCCCGTTACTGGCCTGTTCCCCTAATGGGCCAAATTCGGCCCATGGCAAGAGTCGGCCCGTTACTGGCCTGTTACCCTAATGGGCCAAATTCGGCCCATGGCAAGAGTTGGCCCGTTTCTGGTCTGTTAACCCGTTGCGCCGTTTCCAGCCTGTCCTATATTCTCGCCCATTAACGACCCGTTATGCATGTGACAGAATTAAGCCTTTGCTGTCCTACGGCCTGTTACCGTGCTCGGCCGATACCAATTACGCCCGATTACGTTCCATGTAGACCCATTTATCCGACGGCCCGAGGCCCACCGATTACAGGCCCATTTATCGACGGCCCGTAGGAGACCCATGTATCCTACGGCCCGTATATGGCCCATGGTAGTTGCGGCCACTAGCAAACCAGGGAAAAAGAAGACTAGGAAATAAATAAGGCCGAAACTAACGCTAGTCTATTAAGGCGATTGCACAGATTACATCCACTCGGCATCAAAGATCGCCACCAGTGCAAATATAGGGAACACCCTACACTATACAAAAATGGCTTGCTATTTTCTTCAGCCGGTGGCTGCACGTTAAGAATAAATTTTGTATCGCACCAAAACAAATTACAACTATATAACAAAAGGAAGGTTGGCATAAAACTTGACAGTCTAGCAGATAAATGCACCACCAGAAGTTCAGAAGCTCAGTTCATTTGACCTGACTGTTACGTTTTCATGCTGTATTATCCGATGGAGCACCATAACCCTCGCCTTCATTTCCCCTAGGCTCCTGAACAACATAGCAAATGTCTGATAGTCTGGTTTCGAAACCATGCATATCTTGACGACATTGAGCAATGTTTCTCCTTGTTTCACAAAGGGTCTCTGTTAGGGAATGGACTTGTGTCCGGAGCGCAGATACAACATTGCTTTGAGCTTGCATATCTTGATCATGAGGCAGTTTGGACGATATTGCCTTAACAACCAACCCAGTATTACGCAGGAACGTGCTTTTGGCACTGTTAGTGGACAGGTACTGACCCACTGCAGCAAGAGCTGATATTGCGGTTATAGTTGCCTCGCCACCTTCAGAAGGTGGCGGTTCCACCATTTTTTCCATAGCTCGCTGAAAAGTTGAGGTTTTACATTAGTAGTACCAGAACAGAAGATATTAAGGAGGCAGCAAAACCAAACAAAATAGCTTTGGTCTATATACAGAACTTATTCTGGTGAACCCATGTAAAATATTAGTTGTATTTTATTGCAAAGTACATAATAAAACCAGGTTCCAAACATATGACCATGTACCATCACTAATGTATTGTCTATTTCTTCACATTGTATTAGGGCTAAGGATAAAAAGACGAAGTTTATAATACGGTAAGCAAAGTATGACATCATTCATATCACAAAACAACTGAGAACAGACAAACAGGCAATTGTAACGTTGTGTGGGCAAGTCCAGCACGGAACTAGATTACGGGTCAAGATCAAAGGAACATCACTCCTCTCTTTTAAACCTTGTAAGGTGCAATGATACGCTAAGAACAATTGTGTATAAAATTGAAAAGAGTAATAGACATTGGCTGCAAACCATGCAGTTCAAGGCACAAGTCAGAGTAAGTAGTAGTTAAAAGGCATGAGGATTAAGGACTTACAACAGCGGCTTTGACTGGTGTAGTCATGCCCTTCTTCTTGCTGGTGTGACAGTCCTTGAAGATTTCCACAGCATTTGGTTCAGGTACTTTTTGGTCCTTGCGGGCTTTCCTCTGCATTTCGAACAAGTCAGTATAGATCTGATAATATGGTACAGTGAAAAGAGTGAAACAGTAGCTAATTACAAGAGCCTCGCAGTGTGCAATATAGTTACGAGATCCTGTCGTCTGTTGGAATTTCACTTTCGTACGGTTGGCCTTGTTCTTTGAACAGTTCACCTACAAGAAGATAGATTTGTGTGGCACATGCGTAAATAGGACTTCAACATGTGATCTGATCACATATATATATAATGTACCTGATACTTAGGATCAGACCAGTGTTTAACAAGGCCCCTCAAGTCTTCATCCGATATATTTTCCACTGGAGATGTTTGGGAAAGTTCACTGTTAGCCTTGCCTTCAAAGTGAGTTTTCCTCAAGTTATACCGATACTGTCGCAGAGCAGACTTGAAAACATGGGTGCAAGCTTGTCTGGTTGCATCATCTTGGCTATCCAACTTGAACCTCATCTGTTGAAAATTATGGGAGTCTCATTATCAGCAACCTAGAAAGTATGGGACAGAGCAAGACGATATTACTAGTTTCCATACATAACCATACTTACAGATAAATGGTCGAGGAAGGTGTTGAACTGGGTTTCGTCTTTGTCATTCCTGTACTAAATCCATGTTGGGAGGATACGTACATGACACCTAACGGCAACCGCTGCCTATGATACTAACTTGGCTGACTCTGTAGCATCACGTGGCCTTTTTAAACCTGCCTCAAAACGGATCTCCATTCTTCCTCCTCTAGATTTAGTTAACCTATCGAGCATTATCCCTGATGTTTGTTTCCTCTTGCGCCTAGGTGCTAGTCCAACAACGAACATAGGAAGTGTTAGTGTACATCAAACTGTGAGACTACATATAAAGAAGCATGCAACTGTAACTTGACTCCAGCAACTACCTTCTTGTTGTTGAAGCTGACAAGGTTCATCTGATATTGCCAACTCGTCTTGTGTCAAGAGTGCTTGGGAAGTAGTGTCAGGTGGCAAGGGAGCTTGGGAACGTGCTGCTAGCTCAGTTGACGCATGAGTAAGTCGTGCAGCTGGTAGTACTATGGTAGGTGTTGCAAGAACTAGGGCTGTCTCTGCTTGTTTGGTGGCCGGTATTTGTTTCTGTTTGGCTTTTTTTGCAACTCGTGTAGCATGGGATGTCGTGTTTGTAGAGTTTTTCGCTAGACTTTGACCTTCTATTGCACCATCAGTACCAGCAGAATCTGCAGGATTCATCCGCTTCTCATTCCCTGCCATTCTGTGTTTCTTCCTCTTTCTCTGTGCCATGTTAAGTCAAGCCGACAAGAAAAACGAATAACAATTTAGTTCTTCAGAACAAATTGATGCATGATGCAGACGAACTGAACTTTGATGTTAGACAACCACATGACAGGAGGATGTAATATGTATGAAAAACAGGACGGAAGAGATAACCAGAACTATGATGTGTAAACTAAGAAGAAGACATTTCACCAAATTAGAAGCAATGCAATGGAAGGTAGACACCATATGAAAGATGCTACAAATATCGCTCTGCCAAGTTAACAGTGTCTCGTCATAAATGGCGTTTAAACAAATGCGAAGCAGTACAAGAAATAAATCATATGCAAGATGCAAACAACATCACACTACCATGTTAGAGGTCTCTCGTCATTAGTGCCATTGCATATTCACAGCATTGCATATTCACAGCTTATGATGTGTAAACTAAGGAGAAGGCATTTCAACAAATTAGAAGCAATGAAAGCTAGACACCATATGAAAGATGCAACGAATATCACTCTACCAAGTTAAAACTGTCTCGTCATAAGTGCCATTTCAAAAAATTAGTAGTACAAGCTAGAAAAGAATTTGAGATGTAACCTATATCACACTCCGAAGTCAAACGTGTCTTATGATAAGTGATTGTTGCAGGTTACACAACAGTAGTAATTTGATGTAAGAACATGGTGTGATAGACATATATTGTATGTTCTAGAAACAGGAACACGTGTCTTATTCAAGTATAATGTGTAAAGTAAGCAGATGGAATTCAACAAAATTAGAAGCAATACAAGCTAGACATCACACATAACATGCAACCACATATAACAGTGCCAAGTTAGAGGGAGCACCGGTGATGCTACACTAGGGGAGACATGCTCATCATAAACACAGCTTTGTTGAGTGTCTATGCATGTGTTGTCTTGGAAATCATCTTGGGGTGTGGAGGAGTAGAAACTGTAGAGGCCCTCCGTTCGGAAGGAGCACCTTTATCCGCTGCCTTGCTAACTTCCTTCCGCTTTATTGATTTTGAATTGTCAAGTAAAATCGACAAGAAAAAGCAATAAAATTCTCTCTTCAGAACTCATTCATGCATGATACTGACAATCACTACTTTGATGTAAGGCAAACACGTGATACCAGGATGGAATATGTACGAAAAACAGGACGGCATGGCATGTTCACAACTGTTTGTGTAAACTAAGCAGAAACCATTCCAGCAAATAAGAAGCAATGCAAGCTAGACACCACATGAAAGATGCAACCAATATGACTCTGCCAAGTTAAAAGTGTCCCATCATAAATGGAATTTCAACAAATTAGAAGCAGCGCATGCTATAAATCATATGAAAGATGCAACTAATATACTGCATATACTAAAGGTGTCTCGTCATGTTGATTGATGCGGGATACAAAAAAACAATAGTTTTATGTAAGGACATGCTTAATAGACAGATGTACTATGTACTAAATACAGGAAGGCATGTCACATTAACAGGTATAATGTATAAGCTAAGCAGACTAGCACATGCAGTTTAACCAGATTGGAATAATTACAATCTAGACACCATATGCAACATGCAACCACATATCACGCTGCCAAGTTAGAGCAAGCACCTGCGATGCTAGTGTAGGGGAAATGTTGTAATCAACTACAGAGCTACGTTCACTATCTTCATCTAGCATTTCTGTTTCTTGAGAATCATGTCGGGAGGATGACGCTGCATTCTTTAAATGAGGAGTAGTCCCCTTGCCTGCCTGCCTCGTCATAAGTGATTGATGAGGGATACACAAGAACATTAGTTTGATGTAAGAACATGGTTAATACACGGATGTACTAGTATGTACCAAAAACAGAAAGGTATGTCATATTCAAAGGTATAATGTGTAAGCTAAGCAGATGCAATTTAACCAAATTGGAAGCAATACAAGCTAGACATCCGGCTGGAGTGGTGAGCATGATCATCTAGGACCTGAGAGCCTGGTGGGAGGCGGGCTGCTTTGCCACCATCGCAGCTTTTTAGTTGGCTTCCAGGTGATGCCAATCTTTGCTGGGCTTGTCACTGGCTCGGCCAGTGCCCTGACTAGCTATTTGTCTTCTGGTGCTCACGGGATGGTGGTTCATGTAAAAAAATATCTTTCCTTGTCTTACCGACTTCGGCCTTTCGAATACAAGCTAGACACCATATGGAACATGCAACCACATATGACACCGCGAAGTTAAAGCAAGCCCCTGGGATGGTGGTTCATTGCGAGCGAGGTCATCAACTCCAGAGCTACGTTTACCGTCTCCATCTGCTGACACTGCACCCTTTATAGCGCTGTAACGTGTCTTGCCTACCCGCATACGAAGCTGGAGCGACTTCTCTCTTTTCTTTTTGGCTTCTCTCATGGCAGCAGAGTCTGAAATACCCTTGCATAAAAACACAATAGTGAGAGTAAGGGTGAAGTGTGTGCAGAACTAGTGCACTGTAAAAGTAGCAGATAGCAGGTGGCTGAAAAATAAATGACAGGAGACATATGATAGCTCTACAACATTGCATGGCAAACAAAATTAGATTCTACTCCGTATGATTTTGTAATATATGAGCACAGGAAATGCAGGTACTCCTCCAGCACACCACCACATGTGGTCATATCTAAGATAACAGTCGACTGAAAATAAATAGGTCAGTCGATTTTTTTAATGAACCGTCCGATCTATAAGGAACGGGCAGATGGCCTTCGTCTACCTCCCGCCAGTCACTGTTGACGATCTTTCTCGAACCACCAGCGACCACCGGCCCAGACCCCTGCCTCCGCCGCCCCGCCCTCCCATCGACCTCACACCACCGCCGTGCTTGGCAGCGCCCCCAGGCCATCCCTTTAATCCCGACCGACCTCTAGATCGGGCGCCAGTAGCTCTAGGCCGCACACGCCCCTAAGATAAACACCAAGGCGCTGCTTCCCCGGCAAATAGGTGTACTAGCGCCTGTTACGCCGGGGAATGCTTCCGTTAATTGGGAATCAACTGGCCAGAAATTGAAATTCAGGGGGCGACGGACCTCTAGCTAAGGTGAAATAGTATATGAGGAGAAACCTTGTGCATCGCGAGTTACTAGGAACATCTAGTATCAAGAAGAAGCGGTCAACTAGTGTCTTCTGTGGGATGAATACCGTGCAAGCAGAGTCGTAAGATTTGCACGAATAAGGGAAGAGGGGTACCTTTTTCGGTTGCTGGTGTGGTCACCTCCACATGTCGCGCCGATCTTCTTCTTTTTACCTGGGAAACCGATGTTCTGGAGGGTGCAGGCTTGGACGAACCCATGGCCAAATTGTTGACTGTGTTGCCGTGGCCGTATGTCGGCGGAGGGGAAGCAGATCCGAGGCGGCGAAGGACGGCGTAGCAGGAACAGCTCCGGTGCGGTGGAGGGTGGCGAAGTTGGAGCGGCAGCGGTGAGGCGCAGGACGGCGTGGTTGAACTGGCTCGGGTACGGACGGCTCGGCCTCGGCTTCAACTACTAGCCGTGGAGGGCGTTGCGGTTGAGGTTGCGGTGGACGACGATGTCGGGGTATCGGCTCCGGCGTGATGGAGGAGGGCGGCGGATGATGGGTGGGATGGGGTGGCGGACGGAGGACGCCGGGGTTTCGCGGCTGGTGGAGAGGTAGTTTTGGCGCCCACGGAGTACGAATGGGGAATCGGATGGGTGGGGGAACCATGTTTCGGTCTAGGACGCGCTTGTTTTTGGCTTTTTTGAACAGAAGATGGGATGCGCTTGTTTGAAATTTGGGGAAAGTACAAACTTTGCCCCCCTCTTAAATTTCGGACCTACTGCGGGTCGGGGGTAGGATGGTAATCCTGTTGGGGAACGTAGTAATTTCAAAAATTTCCTACGCACACGCAAGATCATGGTGATGCATAGCAACGAGAGGGGAGAGTGTTGTCCACGTACCCTCGTAGACCGAAAGCGGAAGCGTTAACACAACGCGGTTGATGTAGTCGTACGTCTTCACGATCCGACCGATCAAGTACCGAACGCACGGCACCTCCGAGTTCAGCACACGTTCAGCTCGATGAGGTCCCTCGAACTCCGATCCAGCCGATTGTTGAGGGAGAGTTTCGTCAGCACGACGGCGTGGTGACGATGATGATGTTCTACCGACGCAGGGCTTCGCCTAAGCTCCGCAGCGATATTATCGAGGTGTAATATGGTGGAGGGGGGCACCGCACACGGCTAAGGGATCAATAGATCAATTGTTGTGTCTCTGGGGTGCCCCCTGCCCCCGTATATAAAGGAGCAAGGGGGAGGCCGGCCGGCCCTTGTTGGCGCGCCAGGAGGAGGAGTCCTCCTCCTAGTAGGAGTAGGACTCCCCTCTTTCCTACTCCTACTAGAAGGGGGGAAGGAAGGGGGAGAGGGAGAAGGAAAGGGGGGCGCGCCCCCCCCCCCTCTCCTAGTCCAATTCGGACCAGAGGGGGAGGGGGCGCGCGGCCTACCCTGGCAGCCCCTCTCTCTCTCCACTAAGGCACATAAGGCCCATTACTTCTCCCGGGGGGTTCCGGTAACCCTCCGGCACTCCGGTTTTTCTCCGAAAGCACCCGGAACATTTCCGGTGTCCGAATATAGTCGTCCAATATATCAATCTTTATGTCTCGACCATTTCGAGACTCCTCGTCATGTCCGTGATCACATCCGGGACTCCGAACAACCTTCGGTACATTAAAACATATAAACTCATAATATAACTGTCATCGAAACGTTAAGCGTGCGGACCCTACGGGTTCGAGAACTATGTAGACATGACCGAGACACGTCTCCGATCAATAACCAATAGCGGAACCTGGATGCTCATATTGGCTCCCACATATTCTACGAAGATCTTTAGACCGCATAACAACATACGTTGTTCCCTTTGTCATCGGTATGTTACTTGCCCGAGATTCGATCGTCGGTATCTCAATACCTAGTTCAATCTCGTTTCCGGCAAGTCTCTTTACTCGTTCCGTAATACATCATCTCGCAACAAACTCATTAGTTGCAATGCTTGCAAGGCTTAAGTGATGTGCATTACCGAGAGGGCCCAGAGATACCTCTCCGACAATCGGAGTGACAAATCCTAATCTCGAAATACGCCAACCCAACAAGTACCTTCGGAGACACCTGTAGAGCACCTTTATAATCACCCAGTTACGTTGTGACGTTTGGTAGCACACAAAGTGTTCCTCCGGTAAACGGGAGTTGCATAATCTCATAGTCATAGGAACATGTATAAGTCATGAAGAAAGCAATAGCAACATACTAAACGATCGAGTGCTAAGCTAACTGAATGGGTCAAGTCAATCACATCATTCTCCTAATGATGTGGTCCCATTAATCAAATGACAACTCATGTCTATGGCTAGGAAACATAACCATCTTTGATCAACGAGCTAGTCAAGTAGAGGCATACTAGTGACACTCTGTTTGTCTATGTATTCACATAAGTATTATGTTTCCGGTTAATACAATTCTAGCATGAATAATAAACATTTATCATGATATAAGGAAATAAATAATAACTTTATTATTGCCTCTAGGGCATATTTCCTTCAAATCCCAGGTGTCCCAAATAGTGGGCGGGAGCGATTTCGGCCGCGCGCATGTGTGCTTAGGCGGCCATTGTGTATGAATGTTTTTCGGATGCGGTTGCGTGGCATCTAGATGAAGCTACAAACCTACCCCGGTTTAGACCTTTGGACGTCGGGCCGGTAGGTTTCACGGGTCGGAGTTATTCGAAAAGTAATTTCCTTGTACTACCAAACATCGTCTCACGCGGTTTCGGGCGAGTAGAGGCTCTTTTGGCGCTTCGTTCGAAATTTTGAAACACAAGCATTCACGTTTAGAGTACTCTTGAACTATGAGGATTGACCTAAATAGACAACGTTATATTTGACCGTGTATGTTTGAAAACCTCATTAAATTATCCGCTTCTTTTTGAAATTTTGACACTTGAAAATACTATAACTACGATTATTTTGGAATGGAGGAGCTAAATTTCAATCTATTTTGTACACGACTACATATGCTATTATGTACAAAATCAGAGCAAAGATTGGTGCCCCCATAATTTAGGTATGGTTTACAAATGCCATGATATCAAATTCAAATAATTGAATGGACTTCATGTTGAATTCGATTTTTTTAAACCACCTTAAGTTGAATTCAAATGTATGCTAGTTCATAGGTAGCTATTTATAATGTCCATTGTGTAACTTTCGTATGTATAATGTGCTTTACACACACAACATGAACTATACTCACGTTTATATTCGATTGCTAAAGCGGTGCATTGTCTGGAGTTCAAAATACTAACTATGTGGATCAATTGTGTCGAATAATAACATAGACATGCTCAAATTCGATAGAATCTAGATGTCTGATGGATCAATGACCGCTCCTTACACGAATTGCAAATATCATGATCCCATCCTAATATTTGGATACAATTTATATCTTTAATCAATGTGTAGAGCAGTATTTTACGTGTAGTTTCACTCTCCATCGGTGGTCTCTCACACATGCTCACACACTCTCCCGAGGTGTCTTTCTCGCACACATGCTCTAGATATAACCCTCCCTCCCTCTCGTAACCATTTACAATTGTTTTCACTAACCTTTATCACAAGCACTCTTCCTCTCGCAAACATACACACGCACAATCCTCATCGACCCTTTCTATATACATGGACCTGCCTACGTGTCTCATGTACGCACATTATCTTTACGCCTGTCTCTCACGCATTGTCTCACACCTCTCTTCCTAATCGACGAGTACGATTCTAGCAGAGCATTCTGTAGGATGCCCCTTAAAGTTAGGTTGGATGAATAGTAATATCAGAGATAAAGGGGTTACCTTAGTCCGAGAACCTAGGGTTACAAATCCTAGCCGGCTTTGTCAGTGGACACAGAGTCCTTCACAATTCTGCTATCTTTGTCTTGTACGACTAGTCATCCATGGGTCTTCCTAAATGCGTCACGGGCCGACCAATGTGCCGCAGGACGGAACCGAACGAAGGGCCTCACCTCGACCCACCGGACCTCACGCGGTGACACACCCTCTGCCCCCACGTCTCATTATCTTCTCACACCCACACATACCAGCACAAACACCACACACACAGAAAATTTCTCCTGGTGCCTCTATTCCCTCCCCCCTTGCATATACACACTCAAGGGAATGGAATCTCTTGTCGTGACGTCATATTCGTCTCTCTCTCTAGACCACTCTCATTTCTCGTGCTATCTCTCCCACGCCCCCCCCCCCGTCGGCCCCTCTATCCATGCCTCTCTCGAATACGTAATACACACACATACCTCTCTAGGCCCCGCCAAATGCATCAACTACACATTCACACATGTTACATCACGTACCCCATTGATCTAAAAAGCCCTCTCTTCACGTTTATTTCGCATACAACATTCCTTTTGAATAAAGTGTGGCCAAAAAATTATTTTAGAGTTTCTACATATATACAACATTACAAAGTTATATGGAGGAGTACGAACGCTAATTTGCATTGCATGGTGCCCACAATGATATTTATTCCGCACTGTGAATTTGTATATTTTTATACTATATACAAAGTTAGTCATAATAAAGAGAAACGAAGAGCATCTCTCTCTCCATCGCATACCCCCCTGTACGCCCCTTTCACGTATGCACACAAAACTATCTCCAGGTCCTCTAAAAGTAAGCCCCCAGAAAATTCACGCATGTTTCATCTTTCTCTCGCGATATATGCAATGACGATCATTGTATTTGAAGCGAAAGCACGATACGTACATTGGACTTCAGAATCCACTCATTACGGTCACCATTTACGTTTAGTGGTTATTATACAGTCACGGGCTCACCGTACAACTCTGTATTTGCTCATGACATGACTAGTTGACCAGTTAAACGCTCCACGTGGCACCTCTAGTGTTGCATCACATTATCTCACTACCATCGTGCCCACCTGTCGACTTGTATCTACTCTACATCTACACTCTTATAAAATACATAAAATACACTCTTATAAAAAACAGAGTTGGTGATGATGGTGTGCCTGCCATCCTGCAATATAGGCCGTCCGATTTATATCTGACGGATAGGAAAGAAACTATGGCAATTTTGCAAAAAGGTACCCACACACCTCTCCACATTTGCAAATAAGGCCTTCCCTCGTTCATCCTTTTCTCTCACAAGATAAACAAGTCATACAAATGCATCTTGATGTTACGTGCAACGCACGGGCATCTTGCTAGTAAGAATGAAAACAAACGACAAAAAAATATTTGGACGGTGGTTCGAAGTCATGACCGCGGGCACAGCGGACAAGGTGGCCTTGTATTGGTATGCTGAGCCGTCTGTTTTAACACACAGGAGCTGGTGTGGTGATTATACACACACGCACGCATGCACACGAACTGCATCCACGCAACACTCACACAAACACATGCACCCACGCACGCACGCAACACTCACACGTACACACGCAGCCACGCACGCACGCAACACTCACACGCACACACGCACGCATGCATGCACACACCAGTACACCACACGACCAACACACACTCTCACGCTCAAGTGCTCAACCTACACATGCATGCGCACACATCAGGCCCTGACAGACACATACACAACCAGGTGATTCCCGCGCACGGGTTGGAGCCTTGTCGCGCCTGCGTAAATTTGTGTTTATCTGACCTTTTGCCTATGCGAACTGACAGGTGGGACCCACAAGGAACGTGGTCAATTTAACTAGTCAACATGGCGCCACGCAGACTATTTGGCCGGTCAACAGAGTGCAATCCGATGCTGAACTGTGAGCAAGTGACCGTATAATCACCGCAAAACGTATATAGTGACCGTAATCAGCTTATTCTGAAGTTCGGTGACCGTATTACGCTTTTCTCTCTGTAGGCCCTCCAAAACTACATCTCTACACGTTCTCGCATGTTACATCTAACAACTATGCAATACAGCACTACTACTACACTCTAACACAATAAATCATATGTGTTTTTAGTTTTACTAGATATCATATTGTTACTTATAATTATTCAGTTTGCATACATTAAAATTGCCTTTGAAATGTATGGCCAGTATCATCTACCGCGCGGGAAAAATCCCGCCCTTTCCTGTTTAATCGGGTTTGTATCGATGGATCGTGCGAAACAGCAAAACTATAGTACTATACAGTACTACAAGTGACAGTTCACTGGGCCGTCGTGTCGTCTACTCCTCCGTCGTAAGAGTGGAGCGCTCGCTTTCATAAATCTTCTAGTCCCTTTCGCCGACATGTGGGACATCAAGCTACCGGGTCCACGTGCCATACCGGAATACAGTGCAGAGCAGCCGGGGTGAAGCACCCCAGTCATGGCGCCGGCGTAGTAATGAGCAATGAGGCGTCAAATCACAAAGCTGCACCTTTCCCGCAGTTAAGTTGGAGGGACGAAGCAACCATCACATCATTTCACTCGTTGCTGAATCCGCTTCTCCCTCATCTTCTTCAACTTAACCACGTGTTGCTTCTGCCGTTGTTCTGCCTCATGTGGGACGCGGATCGGCTTGGTAAAGCACTGACACGTGGGACCGCATGTTAGCAAACCGCCAGGACAACGTCCTCCGAAAATAAGAAGCCTAATCCTAGACTTACAAAGGGCTACGTAGCTGCTACGTATACTTTCCATCTAATCTATATATGCCCCCCTGATTTTCAGGTGGGGTGGGCCTAATCCTCTCCTTTAATCCAATCAAATAGTCCCACATCACATCAGTTCGTAACTTTACGTAAACCATTACGTGGATGTAGCATTGCTCAAATAAGAAACCTCCCCCGCCATCCGCGCGGCAAAATCACCTCCTTTTTACTAATCTTGATTCTATAATTTTTTAGATCAATATAATTGAGATTTGTATAGATAGCACACAGGAGCAAAACCAAGTGGTACGGTTAAGGGCATCCACAATGTGTAGCCAAATGTGAAAATAGCTTTTGGCATCGTGGGAACCATTGTGGACGGTGTTGCCAAAGCCAAAAAGATGGAACCGAAGCTCCCTGATTGATTGATTGAAGGAATAGAAAAATGCAACGTCTCTCCTCTTTCTCCCATGCTTGGACGCATGTAGTACAGTATAGAGCACAGAGTCTACTCCCCTGTCCCTTCTATCACAAATCACAAAGCAGTGAGGCGTCAAATCACAAAAGCACGGACGAAGCAACCATCATTTCACTCTTCGCTGACTCCGCTTCTCCATCGTCTTCTTCGAGAAACCATCTCACCGCACTAGTACTCCTAGTAGTACTAGTAAAGGACTTCCTGGATGCAAATAAGGCGGTTGTCTCGGCTTGCAGGCGGCACTTGCGAACGACTTACCGTGGTCTCCCTCAATGGTGTTCTCCGTCGAACGCACTTCGCCAAACCACCAAAAAAAGATATCGTCGACGTCACCGCAATGGGGAAGGAAGTCAAATATAGTTACTACCTCCATTTTTTTGTACACAAGGCCAGTATATCAAAATTACAATTTGCAAAGGGCCACTAACACTAATCGAGGCAAAATTGATGGGGTTAGCAACCAAGGACATTAATATCCCCTGCATGCATGCGGAAGTGAGAAGGTTGGTTTGCATGGCGCTGCATTAATCAAGCGATGAGGAGTGAGATGGTTAGCTCTTTGGTCTTTGGAGAAAAAAATACGCATTAATTGACACGTGAAACGAGGATTTGTATCGATTAAATCCCGCGAAGGAAAATTCCGCCTTTCTTTTTTAACACTAGTACTCCTAGTA
Source organism: Triticum aestivum (assembly GCF_018294505.1). NCBI lineage: Eukaryota > Viridiplantae > Streptophyta > Magnoliopsida > Poales > Poaceae > Triticum > Triticum aestivum. The sequence goes on along the minus strand of NC_057802.1, from coordinate 477,107,144 downwards.
CATACGTACTTATCCTGTTTGGGTCTAGGCCTTGCATTGCCAAACTTTGCCACACATTTTTGCCAAGCTTGCCTAAAGTTTTCAAAATGAGAAGGAGGTACACTTGCGCACAGCTGTCGCGGTCGCACCGCACCCTCACACAGTCGCTCCTGCACGCCTCAAACCCAACCAAGGGAACGCACCCTCACTGACACGTGTTGTCGCATGTGAACAAACCAAATTAGCCATCCTATCGCTGACACATAATTTTCGTTCATAGAGTATGTTTATCCAACCGCATGTTGGGGAGTATCCGTACGGCCCGTGCAGTGGTCTGTTGGGGAAGAAGAAGAGGTGAGGAAGAAGGAAAGAAGGGTTAGGAGACGTAGGATATTCATCCAACCACCTGAAATGGTAGACTGACCCAAGTCAGGCGACTTGCATAACAAATATATGTTTTTACACAGCAAAAGATCCATAAAAACAACAACATAAAGAAAAACTATCACTGCTCGCGGAAAGAGACGGCCTCGTCGTCTTTGGCTGCCGGCGCGAACCAGCCGTCGCTGCCGACGTGTGTCTCCGCACCGTGGTTGTCCTCGGCCTCCAGCTACTCGTTCAAGCGGAGCGTGCGGGCGCTCTGCACGGACGAGAGCACAACCCGGTTCAAGTCGAGGACGTCCGGTTCCGCCTGCAGGAGGGCCTCGATGGCAGCGGCATCCGCGCGCTCCGCGTCGAGTCGAGCCTCCGCCGCCCGGTTCAAGTCCAGGACGTCCGGTTCCGCCTGCAGGAGGGCGTCGATGAGAGCGGCATCCGCGCGCTCTGCGTCGAGTCGAGCCTCTGCCGCCCGGTTCAAGTCCAGGACGTCCGGTTCCGCCTGCAGGAGGGCCTCGATGGCAGCGGCATCCGCGCGCTCCGCCTCAAGTTGAGCCTCCGCCGCCCGGTTCACATCCACGACATCCGGTTCCGCCTGCAGGAGAGCCTCGATGGCAGCGGCATGCGCGCGCTCCGCGTCGAGTTGAGCCTCTGCCTCCCGGTCCTCCTTTAGTATCGCCATGTTGAACCGCTGGTCCGCCTGCACCATGGGGGACTCGGACGCCGGCACGAAGTCGACGTCCATCGTCTCATACCCATCGGGGGCCTTCTGCGCCGCGACCTCCGCCATGAACATTGGATCGGCTTCCTCCTCCTCGTAGCTTGGCTCCAGAGAACTCGGGGATTGGCCCGCCGCAAAGCGAGCTTGGGAACGGAGGTCTGTGGCGCCGACCGCCGCCGCGATTTCTGCGCGGCGCTCCGGCGTCAGCATCTTGTAGTAAGTGATCTTGCGGCGCACCATGGCTTTCCGGCGAACTAGGGGACGCTTGATGCGGGCTAGGGGATCGAAAGGTGGGGGAATGGGCTGGAGATTTGGTGTGGTTTTAGGGCAGTGGCTGGCGTAGGCCGAGCAGCGAAGGTTCTGGTGTGAATAGTGGTTCCGGTGACGACCGGTCAATCGGTTTTGACTGTACATCGCTCTTGTCGCGTTCGCGTTGCAGCCCGGCACGCTGGACCCTCCACGTCGCTCACCGAATGGAACGCGCTTCGTCTTGCGTTTTCGCTCGCTTGTGGGACCGCAGTTGAGAGCAAACCGACGTCCCTCCCCCTCCCCCGCCCGCGTCATTTATTATACCACCACTCCCTCCGTTTTATGCGGAGTAAATAAAAACAGAGGGAGTATACTACGGATGAGGATCCCCTGACGTGGCCGAACCCATTGAGTAACTGACATGCGGGGCCTAGCAAGCATGGGGTCCGCCAGTAAGTGACCGAAAGGGAGGGTAAGGCAGGGATACCTACGTCAGAGGATCCACTTCCACTATACTACTTTGACCAAATGTTAGAGTAATAATATATGACATGCAACTTACACAAATGTTAGAGTAATAATATATGACATGCAACTTACACAAAGCATACAGGGTCTAATGCGTTTTTCGAGGCTAACTTTGACCAAATGTTAGAGTAATAATATATGACATGCAACTTACACAAAGCATACGGTCAAATTCGTATGTGAAAGGAGTTTCCAATGATATAATTTTCACATTATACATCTCATGTACTATTAATCTTGTCAATAGTCAAATTGGAAACCATCTCGAGTACAAATCTAGGAGTACGTACGAATCTAACAATATTGATTGGGCGTTGTTGAATGTTGATACCTTTTTGATCAAAGTAGAGATACTTTGACTACACATAAAACTTATATGTAAACTAGAAAGGATAGGGGGAGTATATTGTACGTTCAAAAACGAAACGAACATTGAATACCCTTTATATATGATTTGCGGATGCTATGATCACCGGTTCAAAATTTTGAATCCGCCTTAGGTATCACGTGCCCCCACTCGTTCCCTCTCGATTTCATCTCGGGGTCCGGAGATCTATTGAAAGAGGACTAGGGTGGGTACATGCGAATGATACTCGGCGGAATGTTCAAATGAGGCATGCGGGAGGATGGACTCGACTGGAGGGCGACATGATCGATGGAGAAGAGGGTTGGAGAGGAATGAGAAATAAGCAAACGCCACATGATTATACTTGAACGGCTCAAATAAACAATAAGTTGTCTCGCTTGGCCTACATAGTGAAAGGCCTAATGCGCAACGCGGAGCACTGACGCTCGAATATGGCCGGGAAAACAGGGAAACCGACATGTGGGGCACACCCGTCGGGACGACGTAGCGCAGACTAGTCCAATGGAGGAGCTGGCCCACGACCTCCTCGCCACCGACAACCGTTCATGTGGGTCGTTGGGGCCAACAACGGGGCGCAGCTCCAGCACCGCCTCTGGACACGGCGACCGCGGTGAGCGACACGCTCATATCGTCGCTAGACACGGTCGGTTTCAGTGTGCCGAGGGTGGCGTTAGTGCTGTGGCACGACCAACGGTATGTTTGGTTTGTGCCCAAGGTTGCCCCATCAAAGCATTGGGTAGCCAAAATTTTGGTTGAGGTATTGGTTGCCCATGATTTGGCCGACATTGGCAAGAAAAATGAACTAGAGTTGGCTAGAGTTCATTGGCATGCCAAAGAAATGGCAACCATCCAAACAAAGACCAATCTTTGGGTCATGACCAAAATTTTGGTTGAGGTATTGGTTGCCCATGATTTGGCCGACATTGGCAAGAAAAATGAACTAGAGTTGGCTAGAGTTCATTGGCATGCCAAAAAAATGGCAACCATCCAAACAAAGACCAATCTTTGGGTCATGACCAAAATTTTGGTAAGGTGCACTTTGGCCACAATCCAAACACACCCCAACACCCGGCTCGTCGAGGATGCACGGGGCGCCGCGACGCGTCCGCGGAGTGGTGTAGCGCGGCCAACTGCATCCTCTGGACCTGAGACCATGCCGGGTCGTCTTGCTTTTTCAATGACATGCGGGGATCGCATGTGAGCAAAGGGCATCTCCAACGTTGCCACGACCGCAGCTGACTACCCTGGCACACCAAAACCCTCGTCCCTCGCGCCGTCGCGCGGTGCGTTCCCAGCCGGCGCCAGCTGCCCGCATTCATGCCGTCCGTTCGTATGTCGTCGTTAAGAGGCTCGGTGCCCGAGGAACCAACTCCGGCGACTTAATGACGCACCCGGACGCTTGGCCTCACCGGAATGCGCTACTTAAAGCGGCAACGCCCAGCTAACCTCCACACCATAGCGCATCGTCCTCCTACCTGGCACCACATCCGCCATGACCGCAAGTGCGAACGCTCTGCGGGAGAGCTTGTCTTCGGGGATGAAGCTCGAGGTCGCCGCCCTCGCTCAAGTCGCCTCTCGCGACGCAATAGCGGCGTAGCCGGACGCGGACGCGACCGCACAAGCGGTGGCCACGCTGGCGGCCGACGACGGGAGCACCGTCAGCCACGCGTCCTACTTGCCGCCGTCCAACGTCCGGCACCGCCGAGGTCGGGGACTCCTCCGAGGATGAGTAGGGCATGGGAGGCGGCAGGGCATGGTGTGCCAACTGGCCGGTCCGTATCCCGTGTTCTACTCTTCCTCGCCGGAGACCGCACCTTCACTTCACGGGTCTTGAACCCCGCCCCCGTACATAGAGATCGCAGATGGAGGACGTCGGTCGCCGCCGTAGAATAGGTTTAGGGTCGGGTTTCTTTTATTTTTCTGTCCTATAAAAGTTCGAAATGTAATGAAAATCTGCCGTGTTTGCATTAATCTCGGCCGGTGTATATGAACTTTCACAATAATATACATATTGTAGGAGTACTAGCAAGATGCCCGTGCGTTGCACGGAAGATCAAGATCTTGTGGGAGAAAAGGATGAACGAGGGAAAGCCTTATCTGCAAATGTGGAGAGGAGTGCGGGTAAATTGTCATAGTTTCCTTCCTATCCGTTAGATATAGATCGGACGGCCTATATTGCAGGATGACAGGCACACCATCATCACCAACTCTGCTTTTTATTGAACCGAGACAAATCTAACATGCGAAGTAAAATAAACACATAGGGTCTATACATACACAAATTATCTTAGGCACTCCAATAGTACGTCCACTACACATTCACGCATTTCACATCTTTCTACATCTACGGGAACCTACGAAAGGGTTAACGTAAATTGCCTCTCTCTCTCCTCCCCTGATTTTCATGGTGGTGGGCCCCTCCCTCCCCCCAATCTACAATCAACAGCTCACACGTTTCACATTACGTTAATTACGTAACTGGGATTACGTAGGTGTAGCATTACTCGTCCTAAAAAACCCAACTAAGCCAACCTCCCAGCATATCGCGCGGGAAAAGACCCGGCCGCGCCGTTTTAGTCGGGATTACCGGATTACTAGTAGTAGTATCGATGGATCGCGCGAAGCAACAAATTTTTTTTGAGGGGGCGAAGCACCTAGTTTAAAAGGAAAAAAGGCGGTACACTCACAGCACTCCTGTCGCGGTCGCATTGCACCCCACACACGTTCGGTCCTGCACACGGCTCACGCAAACGGAACGCGCTTCGGCTTGCCTCTTCACTGACACGTGGGACTGCACTTGGAGAAACCGACCATGCGCCAAACTCCCCCCGCCCACCGCGCGAAAATCCTCCCCCCCCCCACACCCAAAAATTCCCCCCAAATCCGATTCAACCGCCCTTCGGCCAACTAGCCAATAATATTCCCCAAACCCCCTCCCCCCTGTCCCCCTCCACTCCATTCGCTCCGCCAAAGCCGCCCTCCCCGCCGCGCCGATACGTCGGCGCCGCGGTTCGGCGATCCTCTCGCTCCCACAGTACGCTCTCGTAGACTGCCGTCCTCTAGCCGCGCCGCCACCTCTGGCTACGTTCTTGTGGAGGCGCACGGCGGTCAGCGCCGCCACCGCTGGCGACGTTCGTGTGGAGACGCACGGCGGTCAGCTTCTCCCACGGTACGCGCATTCTAGACTGAGGCCCCGTTCATGTCGGTGTAGCGCTGAATGTTAGCTGATAGACGCTGTTAATCTCACTGTTTGCCGAAGTAGTTTACTGTCAATATGCTCTGCTTAAGAAGCTTCCTTGCCCTGTTCTGCACTCAATCTGCTTAGCTGAGATGGCATGCCAAGGCCGATTAGTTGCTAAAATATCCTGCCATATATTTATTGTGACGTAGATTGCCATGGTCTAGTAGCCAATCTGTTAGGTGAAATAGCTCTACACCGTTTTATACTCGATCTTTGTTGCTGCGATGGCCTTCGATAGTTCGATGGCTGTGTGCTCGGCCTCATTGACTGCTGAAACAGCCTGCCATAATTTGGCACTCAAATCTGTTTGCTGAATTAGCTTTACATATATTTCGTTACTTAGATCTGCTCGTCCAAATATCTTGCCATAGCTTTAGACATCGACCTAGGTATTTTTTTCTGGACTTCATAAAAAAGCATATATGTTTTTCCTGTAATATCTAGTAGAAGAACTAATTTGTATGTCTAACAGATGGACAGGACTTGGATAACTTCTGCTCGAAGATTCTCCGCTGCATATGTCGAGGGGGTTGAAAACTTCATGAACTTTATCAGAGCTGAGTACGGTGGTCCGAAATCAGATGTGCTCTGCCCGTGTAGCAGTTGTATGAATTCAGTTACAAGACCCCAGTCAACTGTGCAAAATCATCTACACTTGTATGGGATGTCGGTCACATATACTAGGTGGGTTCATCATGGTGAAGCTGTGAACGTCAATGTTATTGACTACGTGGAAGCAGCAGATCACCATCTTGATCTGCCTGATGCTCAGGTGGAAGAGGAGGAGGAGGTGGTGGTGGCGGAGCCAGTGAGTTTGACCAACATTGAAACAATGCTACGAAATGCTCGTGCATTCCGTGAACTTTCACCTGCAGAAGAAAAACGGTGGGCCCGCATGTTGGAACAATGCAACGTTGCTGTCACCCCAGGAAATAAGCTGTCAGTATTCTCAGCTATGGTCACCTTTCTTCAGGTGAAGACATCTGAGCGGATGACCAACAAATCATTCGATGCGATGTTGGCTGCTTTCCGCAAATCTTTCCCAGATGCGTCTGAGCTGCCACACACCTACAGTAAAATGAAGAATTTCCTTCGTGCAGTTGGAATTGGATATGATATGATCCATGTTTGTAAGAATAATTGTGTTCTGTTCCGGAAGGATTATGCCAACTTAAGTGAATGCCCGAAATGCAAATCATCAAGATGGAAAGATGGCGATGCTGTGAAGAGGATTCCTCATAATGTTCTGAGACATTTTCCAATTACACCAAGATTGCAGAGGTTGTTTCATGATGCTGAAACAAGAGAGGATGTACTGTGGCATTCTAGGAACCAGGAGTACAGAGATCAGAATGTAATGAGCCATCCATCTCATGGTAGTGAGTGGAAAAGCTTCAATGATAAACACAAAGAGTTTGCTGCTGACCCGAGAAACATTAGACTTGGCTTAGCTTCAGATGGATTTAACCCATTTGGCCACCAGAGCGCCACATATAGCATGTGGCCAGTGCTTGTTATCCCTTACAACATGCCTCCAAATGTCTGCACCAAAGAATCAAACTACATGATGGCCTTGCTCATCCCAGGTCCAAAAAGTCCTGGAAAGGATTTTGATTTGTTCATGGAGCCTCTTGTGGAGGAACTTCAACAGCTATGGAAGGGTGTTCTCACTCGAGACCTATATAGCAGCCCACCAGCTGATTTCTTTCTGCGTGCTGTTATAATTTGGTGCATCCATGATTATCCGGCTTTGGGCACTATGTCAGGGCGAACGACACATGGTTACAATGCATGTGTTCGCTGTGACAGGAATCCGCTGTCATACGCAATACTTAGCAAGATCTGTTACATTGGACACCGCCGTTTCCTTGCCAAGGACAAGCCGCATCCTAGAAAATACCGAAGACATGTGTTCAATGCAAAGCATGAAAACCGTGATGCGCCAAAGAGGCTCACCGCCGATGAGTTGCAAGTGGAATTAGAGAAGGTCAGGCATATTACACCAGGAAACCATCCTGGTAATGGTAGCGGGAAAAGGAAGCGTGGCAGGGTAGAAGAGAGATTATTGTTTACCCGCAGGTCCACTTTGTGGGACTTGGAGTATTGGAAAGATTTGGATCTGCGGCATAATCTTGATGTGATGCACATCGAGAAAAATATATGTGACAGCATTATCGGCACACTTCTTAATATTGAAGGCAAGACGAAAGATACCTTAAAATCTAGGATTGATTTGACACACCTGGGTATCAGAAAGGATTTGCAGGTGCAAGATGAAGGTAAACCACGGGATATGGCACCAGCTGTGTACGTCTTGGACAAGGTAAAAAGAAAAGAATTCTGCGAGGTCCTGTCACGTGTGAGATTCCCACATGGATTTGCTTCCAACCCTGAAAGGAGAGTCAGTGCAGATGGAAACAAGGTACAAGGGTTGAAAACTCATGACTGCCACGTCCTACTTCAAAGGGTTTTACCTGTTATCCTTAGAGGATTGGGCCGCCCTGACTTATACAGAGCAGTTGCAGAGTTGGGACAATTCTTCAGGGAACTCTGCAGTAGGAATATCAGGATAGATGCTTTGGAGCGTCTTAGAGACAAGATACCAACTATCCTATGCGACCTTGAGAAGATATATCCTCCAGCCTTCTTTGATGTGATGGTGCATTTGGCTGTTCATCTACCTGATGAGGCACTACTTAGAGGTCCAGTACAGTATGGCTGGATGTACCCTATTGAAAGGCGGCTAGGCACTTTCAAGGGCTATGTTAGGAACAGAGCTAGACCCGAGGGTTCCATTGCAGAGGCCTACATTGCTACAGAAGCGTTGACATTCTGCTCAAAATACATTGAAACAGCTGATCAGCTTAGCAAAGAGGTGGGTGAAGACAATCCCGGGCTCAATGTTTTCGATTATTCTGTTCGAGTTACAGGGAAGAGTCGACAAGAGGACAAACCTAAAGATTTGGACAAAATGGTTTGGTATGTGTTGAATAACTGTCCTGAGATACTACCTTATATCAAGTAAGTGCAGTACTGCAGCTTATACATCGTAATCTACTAAACTTGCAGCACATTCTTATATATTTAGATGTTTGACGCGATCACTATGTTGTGCAGCATCTACAAAGAGGAGTTACTGCCGCAAAATCCAAGAAACATTGACAAACTGGTTATGGCAGGATTTGCGAAATGGTTCAAGAACCATGTAAGCTTTTGAAGTGCACTGTCAGTTTTTTTAATATATTGAGTACATAAGATGATCAGCTTGTCTATTTTCTAACCATAGGTTAAGAAGATGCGGGAGGATGGGCAGGCAGTTGATGATGCCCTTTACTCACTAGCAATGGGTCCTGATACTCGGGTAAGACATTATGAATCTTGCGTTGTTGGAGATGTGCGCTACAACACCCTTGCACGAGACGAAGGCAGGAAGACACAAAACAGTGCCATCATGAGCACGGATACGTATGACAAAGAGACAACTGAAATGTATGCTAACATAACAGACATTGTTCAGTTGCAGTATATCTCCAGTTTCGAGGATCATCGGTGTGTGGTTCTGTTGTGCTGTCGTTGGTATAACCTGTTTTCCAGGATCGCAAAACCCAGAGCTGATGATTATTTCAAATCCATCAATGTCAAGGCGGCGTACCAGACCAACGAGCCTTTTATTTTGGCAAATCAAGCAACACAGATATTTTTCTTGGAAGACACATTTGCACGTAGCGATGACTGGAGAGTATTGCAAAGGTTTGAGCAGAGGAATTCGTTTAATGAAGTTGCACAACAAGATGATGCTTACACTGCTCCTGATGTACAAGATAACACAGATGTTCCTAATATCTTTGAGAACCATCACGTCAATGACGCCGGCGAAAAGATTGCCTGTCGTGCTGTGGACATACAAGAGTTGATCAAGAAGAAGCCAACGTTCGAGGACGTTGAGGACGAAGAAGAAGATGACACCGTGGGGAATTACGATTCAGACTGATACACATGGCGAAGATGTTGACGCTGCTGCTGCGGATGATGATTACATTGCTTTTGTCGTATTTGCCTGTCAGAAGACGTTTTTTATCTACTATGTGAAATTGTGTTTGCTATGACAACTGAAACCTGATGAACATGTTGTTTAGTATTTTGCTGTGAGAACATCACTTGTTATGTATGCTGATTTGTGTTTGGTGATTGTATGACAACTAAAACATGATGACATTGTTGTTTAGTTGTACTCATATTTGGCTGTGAAACTTGAATTTGATGACATAGTTTGCTGTTGGACTGCAATTTGCTCGACGTCTTCGAATGAGAACAAAGCTGACCCGACAGGGCCTCTGCTATTTATTTATTTATATGAGCAAAAGGGGATACCCCCTGATTTCCGTTAATAGAAATCATTAGATGTTCACAACACTACGCCCAGCCTGCTACACAGGTTTCATTCATTACTAGTTTCAGCAAAGTGCTCATGTCGTAGCCACTGAATACATCACGAGTGCTACATACACTGCAAATAAAGAGACAATCATCCTACAGAGCACATCGATTTTGCCCATTATCTTCACAAGCTCTTTCATCTCCTCATTGCTGTCAAGGCCGTTCAGCAGCTGTTGCTTGGCCATGATCAGAGGAACTGCATCTTTAACCTTCTGCTCTGCATCTTCCTCTTCTGTCGTTCCTTCAGTTACTTGTCCAACACCCCAACCTGCTGGTATTGGGATTCCTCGGCTAACCAAATAATCAGCGTAGTTGCATTCCCCCACATCAGCAACTTCCCAGAAATACAAATCACACGAATCTTCCCTTTTCTGCACGAATCAAATTGGAAGATCATCAACCAAACTATTAAAAAAATCAGCAACTGAAAGCAGCAGAACAACACTTAAACATATTATTACCCCATGATTCGGGCATTTGTAGAAGACTCGGCCAGGGTTGCGGATTGTGGTTGAGACGCGACGGATGACTCTGCGTGATTTGCAGCAGTGGCACCACACCAACGGCAGCGGGTTGCGATGAGCAATCGGCTGCGGTGCGCGTGCCGGCGGGGGTGTGATGAGACCCACAGGCGATGGTACGGGTGGCGACTTGGCGCATATCTGGTTGTTGCCTGCTGAAGAGCAGGTGGACGAGCAGCCAGCGGACATGGTTGCTGCGGCCAGAGCTTCTGATGCTAGGCAGAGTAAGTAGAGAAGAGGAGAAGCGAACGTTGGATATGTCAGTTTCATTACTTGCAGAGTAGCATAGCACCATATATAGTCATAGTCTAGGTTTGGATTCGAACCAGCTACAGGAGCACGTCTTTCTTTTTTCTAAAACTCGGCAACGTCTCTTTACTGGTACACTAGCTTGTTCTGTACGCCTTCCCAAGTCTTTGATTTTCTTTCCCTTTTTTTGCGAGGAAGGAAGGAGGACAAAATTGAGAGTTCCTGGGACTCGAACCCAAGACCTCTCGGTTGAAAACCAAGGGTGCTAGTCACTTATGTGGCGAACGTTCCCTGTGAGGAGGACGGCAGACGAACGCATTTTCCTCGCAGTTTTCTTCCTATATATAAAAAAGTATGCTACTTGGTGTCCGCTTAGTCAACAAACGATTGTGCCAACCTTGACCGTTGGATTGACATTCAACGTCTGTCGCGTTTCTTCAGTCTCTTCTTCCTCGAGCCGCCAAAGCCAAACCAGCGCCGGCGGGACCGCCTGCTCCCGCCTCCCACGGCTGGCTGTGATCTTCCCCGGCTCCTGTTCGTTCCCGTCCGAGGCCTCACCATCGTCCTCCGCCTTGGTTCGCTCGCCGCGGCGCCGCCCTCCGGTGTTGTCAACATGGTCAACAACCGAGAGGAATAAGGAGATGACTGTACATGGTGAGGATGACAGTAGGGACCCAGCAGCGCGCGCAGTAATTTTGTTTTTTCGGGACGGAGAAGGGTATCAACTGGGTTGTGCGGGACCCGTGGCCCGTCTAGCCCAGGCTTTTATTTCATATGTTTAGCACATGACCAGCCCAGTTTGTTTTTTTCCTTTCTGAAAATGGCTAGCCAGCTATTTTGTTTTTTGCAGAATAACCAACGTAGGCCTACTTGCTTTTCTACGCCCTGCTGGGCCGGAAATCTTTCAAGACGAGGAGGGATGCATTTTGCCCAGAAAATGGGCTATAAGTAATAAGAAATGGGCTATAAGTAATAATAAATGGGCTGTAAAATGAAAAAATACAGCAAACAGGCAATTAGTTCCAAAATACTGTTTTCTTTCGGATTTTGATATTTTAAATTTCATTGTTTTTGTGCGGGTAAAATTTCATTGAATTTAAATTAAGGTATATTTAGATTTAAAATTAATTTGAATCTGGCTAGAAATTTCGGGTTGTATGCTGTTTGGGACAGATTTGGAGGCTGACTTGTGGGTCTACTAGGTTGACGTGTACTTTGGCTTTGTCAACTTAGTCCACAAACGATTCTAGCAGCAGTGACCGTTGGATGTTAATCCAACGGCCGTGCTGCTTCTTCAATATCTGATCTTCTTGCTCCAGCCGCCCAAACCAGCTCCGGTGGGACTGCCTGCTCCCGCCTCCCGTGGCCGGCTGTGCTGCCGCACAGGCCGCACCGCCCCACCCTACTTCATTGCTGGCCAGGCCATTCCTCTACTCACCCACACCTCCTGTTATTTTCCGGCGACGGCAGCCGGACCAGTAAACCCTCGTACTCCCCACCGCGTGGGCAACCATTGCCGAGTCTTCCCCGGCTCCGTGTCGTTCCCTTCCTAGGCCTCGCCGTCGTCCACCGCCATGGTGCTCTCGGCGCGGCCTGGTCAACGTGGTCAACGAACGACATCCATCGGCCGTGGACTGTACGCGCAAAATAATGATTCCTCCACCTGACAGCTGGGACCCACCGGAAGGGCCTCTGTATTTCGCGAAAAAAACGTTCCCCCCGCTGACATGTCGGACCCACCAGCTATATCTTCGCACGCAAGGAAGTGCCTCCTTATTACGCACAAAAAAATGAATACCCCCTGCTAGCTGGGACCCACCATAGTGGGAGGATGACTTGTGGGCCAACTAAGTTGACGGGGACGGAGGGCTTTGTCAACTTAGTCAATATGAACGATTCTAGCTCCAGTGACCGTACGATGTCCATCCAACGGCCGTAGTGCTTCTTCAACCTCTGGTCTTCTTGCTCCAGCCGCCCAAAGCAGCGCCGGTCGTGCCGCATGCTCCTGCCTCCCGTGGCCGGCTGTGCTGCCGCGGAGGCCTCACCGCCCCCTACTATTCCCACCGCTGGCCAGGCCCTGCGGCGACGGCAACCTCACACCGCAGCCGAACCAGTGAACCCTCGTACTCCTCTCCGCGCGGGCTTCCACTGCCGCGTCTTCCCGGGCTCCACGTCGTCCCCTTCCTAGGCCTCGCCGTCGTCCACCGCCGTGGTGCTCTCGGCGCGGCCTGGTCAACGTGGTCAAGGAACGACTTCCATCGGACGTGGACTGTACGTGGAGAGGCTGACAGCTGGGTCCACGGCCGCAGCAAGGAAGTGCCTCCTTATTACGCGGAAAATAATGATTCCTCCACCTGACAGCTGGGACCCACCGGACGGGCCACTGTATTTCGCAGAAAAAACGTTTCCCCTCACTGCTGGGACCCACCAGCATCATCTTCGCACGCAAGGAAGTGCGTCCGGGCAAAAAAACGATTCGCCCCCCTGACTGCTGGGACCCACCAGCTACACCTTCGCACGCAAGGAAGTGCGTCCGGGCAAAAAAAAAACGATTCGCCCCCCTGACTGCTGGGACCCACCGGCTACATCTTCGCACTCAAGGAAGTGCGTCCGGGCAAAAAAAATGATTCACCCCCCTGACTGCTGGGACCCACCAGCTACATCTTCGCAGGCAAGGAAGTGCCTGACAGTCGGGACCCACCTGGTCGAAGCATACGTAGCGTTGTCATTCTGGTCGCGAACGTGTACGTACATACTGGTCGATGTAGAGGCGCGCACGTGTCGTAGTAGAGGCGCACACGTGTCGTAGTAGAGGCGCGCACGTAGCATGTACATGTACGTACAGCGGCCAGGGTGCAAGAAAGAAAATACGGCCACGTATGTGTACATACGGGTGGGGTCTCGAACGCCTACTCGCGCATACGTACGGCCATGGCTTGTGTACATGGTTGGGTCGGAACGGAGAAACATCGTCGTCGTGTTCATGGGGAGGCAACGGAATGCGTCATGTTCATGGGGAGGCAACGGAATGCGTCGTGTTCATGGGGAGGCAACGGAATGCGTCGTGTTCATGGGGAGGCAACGGAATGCCTCGTGTTCATCGGGAGGCAACGGAACGCGTGGGAGCCAACCGGCTGGGTCGGAACGGAATGCGTGGTCGTGTTCATCGGGAGGGCTTGGACGGAACAGGCGATGGAAACGAGGCCTGGCGTACCGCAAAACGGAGGAAACGGACCTCCTACGTTCGGAACGGGGTCCTGTTGATCGGGAGGGGTGTGGCGTACCGCAAAACGGTGGAAACGGACCTCCTACGGTCGAAACGGGGGTCCTGTTGATCGGGAGGGGTGTGGCGTACCGCAAAACGGACGAAACGGACCTCCTACGGTCAAAACGGGGGTCCTGTTGATCGGGAGGGGTGTGGCGTACCGTAAAACGGACGAAACGGACCTCCTACGATCGAAATGGGGGTCCTGTTGATCGGGAGGGGTGTGGCGTACCGCAAAACGGACGAAATGGACCTCCTACGGTCGAAACGGGTGTCCTGTTCATCGGGAGGGGTGTGGCGTACCGCAAAACGGGACTCCACGGGATACTGTTCATCTCCACCGTCGACCTCCTCCAGCCTCCACGGGCTCCTGTTCATCCAGCCTCCACCGCGCGCTACTCCACCGGCTACTGTTCAACCACCCCTCCACGGGCACCCCTCCATCGTCTACTTTTCATCCAGCCCTCCACACCACGGGATCCTGTTCAACCACCCCTCCACGGGCACCCCTCCACCGTCTACTGTTCATCCAGCCCTCCACACCACGGGGTCCTGTTCATCCAGAGGCAACGCCACCGCTCACTGTTCATCCAACCCCCCCCCCCCCCCGCAACGCTCACTGTTCATCCAATCGATCGGCTTCAGTTAGCAGCAGTAGCGAAGAATCGCTCGATCGGGTTCAGTTAACAGCCATCGATCGATCGCTCGGGTTCAGTAACGCGTAGCCTGCAGTGCAATCGCTCGGGTTCAGTTAGAGCCGAACGCCTCGCTCGGGTTCAGTTAGAGCCAACGCCTCGCACACACGCGCGTACGTGTACGACAGAAACGCGCATCGCTCGGCCCCCGACCTCCCACCGTAACCGGGAACTCCCCGAAATTTTCCTCCCCCTCGCTTCTGCCACGGTTTTTCCATCATGGACGGCCCAAAGAATGTCATGCAGCTGCGTCTCCGGCCCGCCCAGGACGAAAAGCCCATTTTCTGTCATGATTTTTTGTCATAGAAGTAGGAGCCCACCACATCTATGATGATACCGGGTTTTGTCACAATTATCGTCATAGAAGTGTCATATGTATGACAGAAAAAAATTTCGTTCGGCCCAAAATGTCACGGATGTGTCTTTTTTTGTAGTGATGGGGTATGATCTGATAGCTCTCTGGCTAGGGTCTCAATGTGAACTAGAGGAAATTTGTCTTCCCAGGCAGGTGAAATTAGGACTCTATCTAACAACGCATAAGTGGGGTCCTCATGGTTGTTAGACCAAGTATATTTCCTACCTACCAAAGGCAACTCCATCATCTCACCAAAAGTAATAATGGAGTTAAAAAGCAGACTCCACTTATTATATCCTCCAGGTTTATTTTTGTCACTACTTTTCCTAGTAAGATTAAAATCTCCTGCAACCAGCAAGGGTTTATTGGATTTCTTAAAAATATGAACCAATTCGACAAGGAATTTCGGTTTGCCCAAAGGCTGAGCATCCCGATACACCACCACCAAGTTCCAAGTAAAACCATCACTTACATTATGCACTTTAATTCTGACAGAATATTCACCAAATTCCACCTCTTCTTTAACCAGAGTGGTCTTATTAATCCCTACCAGAATCCCACCTGACCTACCCCTAGAAGATAAATATTCCCAATCAAAATATTCTTGAGCACTCAGGGTTGACAATTCCAATGAGCTAAATTCATTTTTCATTGTTTCCTGAATGCCCATAGAATCAAGATTGTGTTTGTCAATTTGATCTTTAATAAGATCTTTCTTTTTTTGATCTCCAATGCCTCTACAATTCCAAATCAGGCCTCTCATCTCTAATCAAATTCAAAACAGAAACTAGAGGGCAAGAAAGAAAATGCAAGGGAAAAAATCACTGATTTTTCCTTTTTTTCCTCCTCAACACAGTTTTAACAGGGGTCTTGACTGCAACAACCTCAAAAGAAGCATTGTTTGTTCTCAGACCCCCTCTAATCCCCCCAGGTACTTCTCCCATTAACATGTCTATCTGTTCATCATCATCATCTTTACTAAGTGACAACAAATCCTGAAGTATGCTGTTAACATCATCAGGTTCCAGTACAAGTTCTTTTTCTGGTATATCTATTTTTTCTTTGGAACTTGCTATATAAATCCCTCTTCTAGCTTGCTCTAATGAATGAATAAGTTTCAGGTGATGGTCCACCATGTCTATAGTAACCCCCAAATCTATTTTAATTAGGTTAGCCACATCAATTAACTCAACATTCTCAAGAAAAGAAACATTAGTTTTTTCAGACATACCTTCAGATAGTGCTAAATTTTTGGCCCTGGCCAAAGTCATAGCTCTAGCTAGTATAGGAATATCATCTCTGTTCTTCGAAGCAATCCTCCCACTGTATCTCGGAAACCCTTGAGTTTGTTTAGCACCATTTGCATTTTCAATCACCGTATCTTCTGGAACCTCTATCCCAAGTTTTGTGCCAATGCTAACTGACTGAGATGGTTCCTCATCATGGTTATCTCCAGCCACTTTTTCTGGAATCTCCTTCTCATCTCCTTTCCCCTCCTCTCCGTTGACTGATGTAGATCCAATTTCCTCATTATCCATTATCCAGCTTGTCACCAGCTTCCTGTTCTTTGATGACAGCATCTCTATCCTCCAAGGCCATTATCGTTCTGGTGCTGGCACAAACAGTCACAGTCTATTTTTCCCCAGTCTTTGCTTTCTTTGCATCCCTGCTTTCACCCTCTTCATGTTGGAGACCCATCAATTCTTCATATCCCTGGGAAAGCTCATCTTCATCTCTGGCCCACCCCTCATCTACCACCTCCTCAACTTCAAAGAAAATTCTGTAAACCATGGGGTTAGGAGTTGTCAGCTTAGTCCATCTGGGAATCTTTGTGTGATCAACCACAGCAATCTTCAGCCTGACTAGATCACTCTTATTCACCAAATCCATGCAACAGCTTGTGTATACCCAATCATGGAACCAACCTCACATAATCCATGATAAATTTTCATGGTTTTAGGCACTCCTTTAGCTCTGACCCACACCACTGACAGTTTGCCAACAGCCATAGCATCATCATTCCAGATTTTCACATTAATCAAAATGTTACCACCCTACAAAGGAACCCAGTCATATATGGCAGCTTCATTAATCCTTGCAGCAGATGGGAAATTCACCAAAAACACTCCAGTAGATACTTTTTTTTGCTTTCCAATCCCATCTTCAAGGATAAGTTTTTGCCAGACTTCTGATAAGATCATCTGAGTCAATCTCTATATCACATCCTTCCCTGAGCCTAAGCAAAGCCACAACATCATTTTTGCTACTGCCAACCAAGTCTTTTGCGTGCTCAGCCACAAAAATGCCCAGCCCTTCTCCTCCAAAACCAACCAGTGCTGCCTCTGGCTTTTTCTGATGTAGCCAAGCGCAGAATTCGGCAATATGAGTGTCTTTTGTACAGATAGAACACTTGACTATTGCCTCACAACCTTTCGAACTGTGACCTTTCTCTCCACATTTATGGAAGATAATTTTTTCAGTTGCCGGTAGCTTGCTTTCAGGAATTCCAACTGATCCCTCGGTTCCAGTTAGAACTGCCCCAGCAGAATTGGCTCGGGAAGTCTGGGCTTCATTACCTCCCCCTCCCCCGCTACTCGTCACAACATTGGTTTTCTGTTGGTATTTGCTAACAGCGGGGGGCAAATTGATCTGAGCTAGCGGTCTATGCTGGAATTGACGCGTGTCACGACCACTCCCTTCGTGATTCCAGTTCCCATATCCATCTCTACCAAAGTGATTCTGGAATTGGTTACCTGAGAAGTTCCTGAAGGGGGGTCGAGGGCGAGCTTGATATCCCTGATCGTGCATGTCGAATTGAGGCTCTCTCCCATAGCCAGCAGCCGGCCTCCAGTTACTTCCTCTCTCTACATCTCTTCCACCTCCACCCCTTCCTTGAGCAAAGCGATCAGCCATCCTCGATGTTTGGGGGCAACAGGTTCCTGCAGCGGGATGGGGGTGTACACCACAGGTGGGAAACCCTAGAACGCAGGAAGAGATCGGTTTCAACCTCCAGGGCCAACCCCCGTGGTATATAACCTGCCTCTCCTGTGGGCCTTAAGATTTTCCAACTTTTTTGGCCTACTTTTCTCCCACTCAGCCCAAATACTTTTTCCTGGCTTATCTTGCCTCCTTTTGGCCCGGTACGGTTTAACGTGCGGATGGAGATAACCATATCTCCCATGAATTCAAAATCCTCTCCTGTTTCCCCCTCTTGGCGTGCTGGCGATGGTGTTGAGAGAGGAGCTTCAATCAGCGATTGGGCTCAACACCAATCCCCATATCTACCTTCCTGCCATCAACAATTTTATACCATCTCCCATCTTGTATCAGACCACATCTAGCAGATGGCAATCTAATAGGCATGTGACTAGGAGTATCACTTACTTGTTTAGTTGTCGATTTTCCTCTCCCTTCATCTTTGCTACTGATTTTCCTGTTCAGATTCTTCTCTCTTCTCTTCCCATTCTTCTTCACATGCTTAGCACAAGCAAATGCGTCTGCAATTGTCGCCAGATAAGGGCTGTGTTGCTCTGTGTCCTTATTTAGAATGTCATCATCATCACCCAATTGATCCAGGGCCCAAAATCTTCCTCCAGGCCTCGATTCCTCCATATCATTTCCAGGTACATTCACACAATCTGACGTTGAACCACCAGGATCAAACATAACCCGCCTGCTCTTCAGCGTACCTCCAAGTTCAGAAACTTCAGGTGACACCAACCCAGATCCCTTCAGAACTCCGACAACAGGTAATCGACCGGCTCCGAAGAAGGAAATGGTGGCATCTGCCAGCAAAGATGGGCTCAAACACGGCTGGTTTTCGGCGGCGAGGACGAGAGCCGCAGTGGTGCACCCGACGGCATCACTCCCTGCAAGCATTCCCACCGCAGCGCCCTCCGGGATTCCTCTGACTTCGCCTCCGCCCTCGCCCACAAAACAAACGTAGCCGGCGGGGAGTGCGGGAGCGCGGGCATCCTTGCTCTTTCCTCCGCTGTGGCCTCATCGTAGATCACCCTCGCCAAAATCCTCTGTTCCAGATCTGCTCTCCTCTGACAACTCTCTGCATATCTCATAGCCGCGGATCTCACGCTCGGATCTATCGCCGCCGTCATCGCCTGATCTGCCGCCTTCCACTCCTGTACGCGCCGGATCCACGCCGCGGTGGCGTCGCGGATCCTGGTCACCCGCTCCACCCATCCCCGAGCCCCGGTCGCCATGAGTATCCCCTGCGGAACCGGTGAGATCAGCCTCACCATCTCCGGGAAGGATTCGAGGATGTGGGGGAGCAGTCGAGGAGGGGAAGGGGGTGCGGCCGCGGTCGCCGCTCGCGGATCTCGCCGGCACGGAGGGGATGCGGCCGCGGTCGCCGCTCGCGGATCTCGCCGGCGCGGAGGCATACCGCGTGGTTGAGGTAGCTAGATCTACGGAGGTATCGGTAATGGCGAGCGAGAGGCGTGGAGTCGCCGTGGTCGCGAGAGAGGAGAGAGAGGAGCAGACCGCACAGGCTACAGCGTGCCACCGTCCCGTCGTGCCCGTGCCCAGCCGGCCGACGCGGAAAGCGCGTCTTTTCCTGGTAACAAATTAACTGCGGATTCCATTTCTAGCTACTCCATTCATTTGGTCCTTTTTTTTGCGGAAAAAAAAAGGTTATCCTACAGCTAGTCGCATTCTCCGGTCTGAAAGTGTGTGGACATTGCCAAAAACGAAAGGGCATGGGAGAGGAGCATCCGTGGCATGGTCGTCCGACTTGAGAAATGAGTAGTCCATGCCGCTTGCTGAGTTGTTCAATGCCCATGATGCAATGGCTAATAGTCTTGCACCGATCAAGATAGGACGACTAATTTAACAGCTAGCTACAGAACAAAGTTGAGCATGTTCTCAGCCAAAAGAATTAGTAAGCTAGATTGCCCTACGGCCACTATTAAAACCCCATCACCTTGGCCTCTAATTACAATCGATCCATGTCGTTGTCTGCCCTCTCAAGAGCGACCGGCAACCACACCGCGAATCTTTTGACAAACTATTCACAAATCACCGCATAAACAACTGAGGATTTGAACGCTATCTCAGACGCTTCTGTGGGCTGTGATGACCGACCGACTGCCATGTGTGTCGGGGTGGGCATAATTACACGAGACTTGCAGGTGATAGAGGACTTGTACCGCTAGCAGTGCGGCAGAAGCAAGCAGCGGAAAATCGATGTGGTCTCGAGTGCTTGGACTCCCGGGTTTGAGCGCCCATTTTTTCTCGATGTCCAATGATGGTGCCGGTGGACAAGAGAAACCGGGGATCGATCGATCGATCGAGCACACGACTCCAACGGGCAACGCCCCAAGCAAACGACGGGTGTGGCCTTGGCGCGCAGCGTGATGGGAGTCCCCGCGCCAAATGGCCCAGGCGACCCGAGCGTGCACATGCGCCGATCGGCTTCTGTTGATCGCCCGTCGCGGTCTCTCCGGGATCAAGCGGCCAGGACGCGCGGCTCGTGCGGTGCGCTACAGACGCACGGGATGGGATGGAGATATCGGGCGGGGTCCCTCCGTCCGTTGGACCGTGACAGAGCATTGCGCGTGTGGACGAACATCCGTGTGGTGGGCGCCCTCCCTCGTGCCCATCATCGTCCCGCCGGCGACGTCACTGTTGCGCTGCTGCTGCTGCGGATCAACAATGAGATGTCATCGTGGAACCGGCGACCCGGCGGCCATCTCCGGCTGTTCCGCGACGGCTGGCTTCCCGGAACGGACGAGCCGTGCTGCCAGCCTCGCCGCGTCGGCTCGGGCCCAACAATCGCTGGCCGCATGGGCGACGGGATGCCCGGCCCGGACGCTGTCTCGCCAGGTAGGCACCGAGTAGAGTACGACGGCGCCGGCACAGTGCGAGCCGGGCATGGGGAACCTGAGACCCACTGTTGGCTTGTGAAAGCAAGGCGCACGAGCAGCAGAAGCATCAGAGATGGATCGATCGGGGCAAGGCAATCATGGCGCTCATTATTAACGGGGGCTTGGACGGGCATCGGTGGATTCTGCCGCTGAACCATCCCCATCCCACTCTCTCTGCTAAGCTGTTCTCCTCTCCTCCCATCCCTGAAGGCTCTGTCTGGTGATGCATGCCGATGCGTCTCTCCAAGGAACAGGCTGGTGTGGCTGGTGTGGTGCACGGCCTGCCTGCCTGTGATGAGTAAACAAATGCAGCGCTTTGACCTTTGGGCTTCCAGGGGGGTTTTCACCGGGCTTTCGGACGCAAAAGAGGGTAGAACCGGGTCCCCTTGCTCCATTTTCTAGGGTTCTGGAAACCTGGAAAAGGTTGGGGGCGCTAGAAAGCACGCCTTTGTCCTTTTGGAAAAGCACTGCATTTCTATGCCTGCAGTTGCGCCTCCTGCTTTCTGCAGCTGTGGAGTTGCGAGTGGGGTTGCAGATTCAGGTGGTAGTGGGAAGAGGCAAGGCATAGTAGGAGTACCGAGGAATATGATCAGGATAACAGTGGCCGTCATTTCCAATTGAAGGCGTCGATCCACCCCGGCTACCTCTAGGGGGCATCGAGCGAGTGAATCTGAGCTGTGATCATGGCTGTGATGATGGCCTCGGCCAATCCAATCCGGTGGTGGGTCTCGTTGGAACTTGCGACAGGCACTGCGTCCTGACGTTGACGCCCGGCCCGGCATCTATTCCCGTCCATCCACACCTAACCTAAGCCGGCAGGCGTAGCAGTGGCTACTTCTAATTGATCCCCTGCCTTTCGCTCCCCTTATCTTCTCTTTTACTGCCGATGTTTCCTACTAGTGCAACGCTGTTCAGCTAACGTGGAGGGAACTTCTGGCTTTCTAGATGAGCATATATAAGCATCTTCCTAGAGTAATGTTCTCTCCTCAATGCAGCATATGCAATATTGTCTTTCTTGCGAGGAAATTACTCTGGTTTGATGTCACATATCGAATAAGCTTTCTACCCTGCCCTGCCCTGAAACGATGTGGATATAATACAGGCTGCCTTCAGAGTCGAGAGAGTACAATACTGTAGTACTGTTCTTCTATGGGAAAACAGAGGCTACGGATACTATTCTAAATGGGCTCACATCTTAGACCCATTTGTTACAGGCCCATTGTCAACGATGCCAGGATCAGAAATGATATGTATCGCTCGTACTGAGCCATAACTATTGCTTGTCCACAGGTGAATTCTAAGTGGTCCGCCCAGTAAGTGATTTTTTTTCAATTATTCATGCACTGTGGCAAAGCAAACTTAGAGTTTGTTCTTTCGGAGCTTATGGTCAGCTGTGAAAATAATGTGCCCCCTCCCCAGCTTATTATAGAAACCCAACTTAAAAGTTTAATTTCAGAAGTCTACTAAATAAAATTTTAGGTTGGCTTCTAGAATAAGCTTGGGAGGGGGCAACTTATTTCCAGAGCCAACCATAAGCCCCCAAAGAGCTGACCCTTAAGCTAGTTTCTTTCTTTTTATTCAAATAAAATTAAAAGAAGAGGAGAAATATAAAAATTTCTGAACATTTTTTGTAAATTCTTCAAAGTAAAAAAAAACATTTCAAAAGACTTTTCTTAGACATGAATGTTTTATAAAAAAAATTGAGAATATGTTTTAAAAACTCTGAACATTTATTCAGAATAGTAAACTACTGAAAAATAAAAAAAGGACAACAAATAAAACTCAAAAAACAGATATAGAAAACAACTGATGAAAGTACAAAAAATTAAGATTCCAGAACTTTTTTCAAATTCATGAATGTTTTCCAAATTTGCAAACATTTTTTGAGTTTACCAACATTTTTCAAACTCCCGAAGATTTTTCTTATTTTTTAGTATTTTTTAATTCCTAATTTTTTTTCCAGATTTGTGTACATTTTTCAAAATCGTGCAATCTTTAGAGATATGTAAGAAAGAATAAACTCCTGATTATTTTCCAGGCTGGCCAGCCCACCAAAGAAGCGACGTTCCGGATGCGGTCGTATCGCTCACTACGAGCGATACATATCTCATTGCCAGGATGGTCGGCACGGCGCTGAATAAAGAAGGTTCAGATCTGTCCCCAACGAGGCAATCGGTCCTATGGTTGAGGATGGATTTAGAAATCAGTCTGTTCAAGTAAGGATGGTGCGGCGGCGGCATCACCCTCGTGGTGGACCAGTGTCCTCGGGCTCCGTCGCTGCGATGGCGTCTGCTCCAACGTCGGCGCGGAGCTTGGGAGGTAGTCGAGGAGCGGGTGCAGACTGTGGTCTGCATCGACGACATCTGGAAGACCGGACGTGTGCTGGGCTCGTGGTTCGTGGATGGCAGGTATGGTTTCCTCCTCCGACGTCTTAGTCATGTGGGGGTGCTAGATCTGAAGTTCGATGGCGTGTCTGGGGTGTTGCCCCGGTCTGATTCG
Source organism: Triticum aestivum (assembly GCF_018294505.1). Lineage (NCBI taxonomy): Eukaryota > Viridiplantae > Streptophyta > Magnoliopsida > Poales > Poaceae > Triticum > Triticum aestivum. Next base: position 477,083,784 of record NC_057802.1, on the reverse strand, counting down.
TTCAACGGTAATGGTTTAGTCTTTGACGAGCCACCTTGGAGGTCCGCAAAGCTGCATATCAGCGATGGAGCCGCGTCGAGCTCGGGTGAGAAGGTGATTCGTCATTTTTTCTTTCGGTGGCTGCTATGGTGGTGTCGGAGGCAGGCGATGAACGTTGGTGTCAAGCTCAGAAACGTTCTGTTATCTTTTTCAGTTTTGTCATATCGGTCCTTATGTGACTTGTACTTTAATCTTTATGATATGAATGAGACACATGTTACCATGCAAAAAAAGGCTCAGGAAGGCCTATTCTACACCTCATGGCACAAAATTCAGGTCTGCCTATTTTAACACATTGTGCACAAGCATCGCTTGGGAGGACAGGCCCATTTAACAGCGTGAGCCTTGGCGCTAACCAAGCCAACCGATTTTCTTTCAATATTGCAGCCGTTTTTTTTATTGTTTTCCACACAAAAAGGCGGACAGAGTAGAAAACTTTTTTTAAATCATCAAAATTAAAAACGTGTTATTTTAACTTTTGTAATTTTTTTAAGAGAAATGAAAGAAATTTAATGAAAGAGGAATATCTTAAAATTTCGTGAAGATTTTTTGAAAATTTGGTAATATTGTTTTACAAGAAATTTGAAACATGAATATTTTTTAAACCTTTTGGGAATATTTTTCTTAAAATATGTTTTTTAATTAAGAAATTGCTGGAAAAAAGAAGGAAAAAACAAAACTCGAGAAAAAGATATAGACGACTACTGTTAAAAGTCCCAAAAAGAATCAAGATTACGAACCTAGTTAAATAGGCCGGCAAAGATTGATGTAACAAAAAAACAAAGAACAATAACCTAGCTAAATGCCTCGGCACAATTCAACCGTTGGCCCCCAAAACTCTGCCTGGGATGTGGGGGAGCTCCTTCTCGAATGGGACGTTAATTACGTCTAGTAGGCGGTGCGACGCAATAGGTGGCAATCCGAATGGGCTGGCCCATTAGATGGCACCGTACCGAGCGGCGTAAAAGTGATGCACTAGCCAAGAATCAAACTCGCGACCCTTGTAGCATGCCAACGGAACTGATCAGTCCTTCTGAATAATAGGCACTGTGAACATTTAAGAACTAAATGCGGTGGCATATCCAAAAAATTCAAACATTTGTTGACAAATGCGAACATTGTTTTAAAATACTGAACAATGTTTTAAAAATGTGAACGGTTGAATTTTTCGTGAAATTAAAGAACAGGATTTTTGTGAATTTATGAACAAATTTTAAAAATATAAACATTTTTTAAATTCTAAGCTGCTTTTTTGCAGAGAGATTATTTTTTAAAATTCCTGAATACTTTCTGAATTTTGGAACATATTCAAAAGTGGGATTTTTTAAAAGGAGAACGTTGATTGAAAAGGAGAACGTTTACTGAACTTCCTGGGTTTTTTTTGGGAAAAAACTTGCAAAAAAACGAAATGAAATGTAAAAACATAAATAAAATAAAATTAAAATGTAAAAAAATGTTCAGGAACCTTTTAGTATATTCAAGAAACCGGATTCACGGCTCGCTCGCTCGCTGTTAAACGGGCTGGCCCAGTTCAGCGCTCGCTCGCTATTAAACGTGCGGGCCTAGTTTAGCACTAGCTCGTTTAGGCTCTCCGCGAAAGGTCGACAAAACCGGGAACCCCTAGTCGGCGCCTTCAGCGCCGATTAGGCCAATTGGGGCCTGCCATGATTCGTTGGTTGGCCCGTTCTCGGAGCAGGCCCATTGCCGAACCTTTCATGGTACTAAAATGCGCGAAAAGAATAGAAACACAATTACGATTCTGCAGCGGATCGAACTCGCGACCTACACTACCAAATCGTCTTCAGCTAACCACTAGGGCGTGTGGTCGCAACTGACAGAACACAACACCGCTCATACATCACAGATTACGGAAAAACTACGTGAACATGCAGAAAAACATTGCCCTATTAAACAAAAGTTCAATGATTTTGAAATAAGTTCATCAATGTAAAAAAAAGTTCACCAAAAACTGAAAAAAGTTCATCAATTTTTTAAAAGGAATTCACCATTTTGAAAATAGTTCACAAAACTGAAAAAGTTCATCCAATTAAAATAAGTTCATCTAATTTGAAAAAAACTTCATAGAATGTGAAAAAAGTTCATCAATTTTTAAAAAAGTTCATCAAATTTGAAAAAAAGTTCGTGGAATTTTGAAAAAAGTTCATCTAATTTGTAAAAAGTTCACCGAATTTGAAAAAAGTTCATCAATTTTAAAAAAAGTTAATCAAATTTGAAGAAAGTTCATCGAATTTTAAAAAAATTCATCAAGTTTGACACAAATCATCAATTGTTAAAAATAGTTCACTAAAAAAAGTTCATTGATTTTGCAAACAAAATTTCATCAAATTTTAAAAACAACATCATTGATGTGGAAAGAGTTCATGCATTTAAGAAAATAAAAAAACGAAATTCGATGAGGGAGGAAACCTGGGAGAAGAAAAAAATAAAAAACAGAAAACGAAAATGGAAAAATGGAAAAGGGAAAATGAAAAAAGAAAGAAAGAAGGAATAAAAGAAGAAGAGGTATCTTTAGCAGATCTTCCTTCGTGGCGCAGAGGTTGCACGAACGATCCTCGACGAGTGAGGGCGCTGGTTCGATTCGCAGCCAGCGCATTTCCCTTTTTTGCGTATGGAACATATACAGTAACGGGCCGGGCCTGCGCGGTGCGCTGCAGGCGCCGGTTAGGAAAATTGCCCTTTAACCGGCGCAGCGCTGAATAGGGTTTGCCGACAAAACCACGCAATAAACAGTGCATGTTGTTGTTTCTGTGATAGAGCCGAAACAATACAACTTCTTTTTATCGATTGCCCTCTCGCTAAACTTCTTTGGCTTACGATTCATATAGCCCTTAATATAAGCCCTCCAGTTAGCATCGACATGTTATTTGGGACATGGCTAACCGAAGTGGAACCACTGACTGCGAAACATATTCGAATAGGAATATGCGCACTTCTCTGGGCTATATGGAATTGCAGGAATGATATGCTCTTTGACATGCGAATCTTTTAAATTTCTTGCAGGTTATTTACAGAGCGTCTGTTTGGATCCGTACGTGGTCGTTACTCACTCCTACGGACTCTATGGCGCTTTTGGTTACTGGGTGCAACCGATGGGAGACGGTAGCACGGGTTATCTACAACCGATTTGGATGACAGTCCACTAATAGGATAGATGTTTAGTCGTCTAGTCCTGTTTCCTGGCCGGTTGTGGCTCTGTTTATTTATTATACTTCCTTCTGCGAGCTGTACTTCACGGTGGACCTTGATTTGCTACACTTTTAATAAAATGGCCGCATGCATCATTCTGATTGAGAGGCCGGGGGTCTTTCCTCCTTTTCAAAAAAAATTAATGGTTGTTTCGCTTATTTATTTAATTTCATCACAACGCACTTCCCTCTAAAAAACCAACAGCTATTGGCTCAATAAAAATAAATTAATTGTAGGTTTGGGTTTAATTTTTTTCACATATTTGAGAAAATATTAATACCTTCATAAATGTTTGTGAATTATAAAACTTTCCTTGATAATAATAAATTGTCAGTAATTTAAAAAATATTCAGAAGTTCTAAAAATGTTCACAAATTAGGAAAATATTCAAAATGTTCACGAATTTAAAACTGTTTCTGATTATAGAAACATTATTGGTTTAATATGAAAAAAGAAAATTATTTAAGATAAAAATGGAAAACCAGAGAAAAACCTCTTAAAAACCTGAATAAAGAAATGAAAACACCGAAAAAGGAAACTTAACGAAAACGAGTTGACAAGAAAAAAGAAAAATGGTACAAAATAGGAATATCCAAAAGTAAATACAATGGCTGGAATCGGCCGAAGATGTACTAGGTTACTGTTGATGGTGTGCGATTTTTGATATCCTATTTGACGCATTTTGCGTCGGACAGTCGACGTTTTGCACAGAGCTCCCGATCTAGCGGTAACCTGGGCCGGCCCATTAACGTGTTCCAACGTTTCCAGTTTTGGGGAGAGCAACTAAATGACGAGCGAAGGAGTTGACGAGCGCTCCTTCGGGAGTATCACAAGTCGCAATGATCACTTGAGGTGGGCTGAGAGCGTGCCACTTGGCGCGCTCTCAGCCGCCGCCACGTATCGCGCTTTGGGCGCTCCCTCCGGATATTTTTATTTTTTCACACGCGTTTATGCTTTTAAAATGGTTATTTTTTAACTTTTTGGTTTTTCACCGGTATTCCTTAGCTTTTGAAAAAAAATCGAAAAAATAATTTTACGTGAAAAACGTGTCTTTTTTTTGCTTCCGCGAGAGGCATGCTTTTGCTTTTGCGAGAGGCACAGCCATGCCTCTCGAAAACAGAAAAAAACGTGTTTTCTTTTTTTCCTTCCGCGAGAGGGCACGGTTGTGCCTCTCGGCCGTTTTCTATTTTTTTCCTTCCGCACAGACACGATTTTTCTTTCGCGAGAGGCACGGCCATACCTCTCGAAAACGAAAAGAAAAACACGTTTTTTTTCCTTCCGTGAGAGGCACGGTTTTGCTTCCGCGAGAGGCATGGTTGTGCTTTCGCGAGAGACACGGCCGTGTCTCTTTCGGAAAGGCAAAAATGTGCTTCCCGTTCAGTTTTTCCGTCCGGTTTATTTTGTATGGGATCTAATTTTGAAGATCTCGCCGCGAGGAGTCCAATGGTGAAAACTGTTCAAAATTTGGATGTACTGTTTAAGAGATAAAACATTTTGAATAAACGGATGTACAAAAAAAAGGAAAAACTTTCAGGTTGCGACATGTGGTGTGCATGTAGTGCGCCACTTGTCGCAACCTCAGAAGGTGGAAGTGATCTTTGCAATGAATACTCCTTAATTAGTGATTTTCGGTTTTGAGATCCTACTAGAGATTCCTAGCTAGTTTTTCCTGGTTCTGGAACCTTCTAGAAGGTTCCCTGAACCTGTTTTCAGTTTCCATTTGGTATTTCTTTTTTCGTTTTTGCTTATTTTTCTTCTTTCTTCTTTCTTTTTTCTTTTTCTTGTTTTATTGCTTTTTTTACATTCATGTTTCAAAAAATGTTCGGAAACTTAAAAAGCTTCATGCTTTTAAAAAACGTCCATTTAAAAAAAATGGCCATGTTTTCAAAAATTGTTCATAATTCAAACAATGTTCAGATTTCAAAAAAATAGTTTGACAATTTCAAAAAATGTTTCTGTTTTTTCGAATATTGTTTTGAATTTTTCAGAATTTTAAATAATGACCAGGATTTCAAAAAATCTTCCAATTTTCAAAAATTACTTAAAATTTTCAAAAAATGTTCTCTTTTCAATTTTTTCACATATTGAAAAATTGTTCGCGGTTCAAATTTGTTTGGGATTTTCAAAATTGTTCTCCATTATGAAATTTGTTCTAAAAATTCAAAATATGTTCATGATTTTAAAATTTGTTCCCGTTTTGGAATTTTGGTCAAAATTTCGGAAAATGTTTTACGGAAAAAGTTCAGAAATTTCAAAATGTGTTTGCCATTTCAGAAAATTCTTTGGGTTTCTCAAAAATGTTTCATAAATTCGAAAAATTACTCAAAATTTTCAATATTTTTCGGGATTCTTTCGATTAGTGTTAAGTCTGCTACCGCTGTTTTGTTTTGAATTCCCGTGATGAATTGTTGTCACGAGCGCACTTGAGCATGTAGTCCTGGGTTCGGTTCTCAGGAACTGCAAAGCACGCGATAGGTAACCCATTTGCCGCAGAATGCGGCACATAGGAGCCGCGATTCATACCATTTTTCCTCTTCTAATGTGCGGAACTCCTTTTCTCTCGCTAGCACATGGATATCTAACATGGGCTAGACCCAACTAGCATCCTCACATGAGGATCCGAAAAAACGGTGTTGTTTAGTGTGAATAAGAAAATTGGTTGAACAAACCAGCACTTTAATAGCTTTGAAAAATGTGGTTTGATGGATTAAAAAAATGTTATTAGAAAAAAGTGAGTTTAAAAAATGCTCATGATTAATTTTAAAGTAGAGACAAATTTAAAAATAAAATCAAGCATTTAAATAATTTTAGTGGACTTTTAGAAAAGTTCACAATTTTAAAAATATATTCTTGATATGTTCTCATATTTTAGAAAACTTGATGGATTTAATGATTTTTTTCAGAAACTGTAAAATGTTAATGACATTTTAAAAAATATGCATGAATTCTAAAAAACATGATTTTTTTAATGACCATGCATTAGAGAATACTTATGGATTATGAAAAAAGTGTGCATGGTGGCAAAAACCAGTGGAGAAATATAAGGAAAAGGAAATCCCAAAATAAAAAACGGTAAAACAGCTATGCCCGCACGTCAATCAGCTACACTTATGGGCCGACCAATCACATATTCCTTGCGCGATTTCTACGGTTTTGCACCATCCTTCACAACAGGTGAAAAAGTAGGATTTCCCCCCAAAGTGAGACCTCACTAGGTTTCCTGCGGGGAGGATTAGTCGAACGGTGATCGCAAGACTAACAAAGCTTTGTTATCGTACTCTCGGACAAAGATCAAGCTCTTACCCATGAACAAAAACACCTCCTTCGACTCCCTTAAAATAGTCCAAGTATTGAACAATTGAAATTAGATTCCAAAAAAAAGATTGTTCGGTTGCCACAAAAATGAAAATTCTAAATTCTAAACCAAAATCGTCGAATATATGAAATCCATGGTTATAAGAAACAATATGTGATTACAATTATGCTGCCACTATGTTATGAGAATAAAGGATCCAGACCACTAGCATTCTGTTATGTGATATCTTTTATTTCTCCCAAAATCTTCGGTAAGGAAAAGAGTAAACTATATTGAAGGAGTTTTCTAGGATATCATCTAGAGAGATTATAATTGTGCCCTCTAGGAGGCCTCTCACGCATCCATGATTTCTGAACGTCCGATCTAACCTTTGAACTCTATTAGCCGTTAGATGCAAGCCTCTAATCCTACGCAGCCCCACAAACTTGGCTGGGTTGCAGCTCCCATAACAAAAACGTAGGCATCTCGTTGATTGGTCCTGCTACTGGGCATCTACTGCTCAGTCAAGGTCGTTGTGCTGCCGCGAATGGAAAAAACGAACCTAGCGAGGTGATGTGAAGGGGCATGGACGCAACGACACCTGATAACCCACAAGTATAGGGGATCGCAACAGTTTTCGAGGGTAGAGTATTCAACCCAAATTCATTGATTCGACACAAGGGGAGCCAAAGAATATTCTCAAGTATTAGCAGTTGAGTTGTCAATTCAACCACACCTCGGAAACTATATCTGCAGCAAAGTATTTAGTAGCAAAGTAGTATGGAAGTAACGGTAACGGTGGCAAAAGTAACAGTAGCAGCTTTGTAGTAATTGTAACAGTGGCAACGGTAAAGTAACTAAGCAAAGATCAATATGTGAAAAGCTCGTAGGCATTGGATCAGTGATGGATAATTATGTCGGATGGGATTCCTCATGCAACAGTTATAACATAGGGTGACACAGAACTAGCTCCAGTTCATCAATGTAATGTAGGCATGTATTCCGAATATAGTCATACGTGCTTATGGAAAAGAACTTGCATGACATCTTTTGTCCTACCCTCCCGTGGCAGCAGGGTCCTATTGGAAACTAAGGGATATTAAGGCCTCCTTTTAATAGAGTACCGGACCAAAGCATTAACACTTAGTGAATACATGAACTCCTCAAACTATGGTCATCACCGGGAGTGGTCCCGATTATTGTCACTTCGGGGTTACGGGATCATAACACATAGTAGGTGACTATTGACTTGCAAGATAGGATCAAGAACTCACATATATTCATGAAAACATAATAGGTTCAGATCTGAAATCATGGCACTCGGGCCCTAGTGACAAGCATTAAGCATAGCAAAGTCATAGCAACATCAATCTCAGAACATAGTGGATACTAGGGATCAAACCCTAACAAAACTAACTCGATTACATGGTAAATCTCATCCAACCCATCACCGTCCAGCAAACCTACAATGGAATTACCCACGCACGGCGGTGAGCATGAAGAAATTGGTGATGGAGGAAGGTTGATGATGACGATGGCGACGGATTCCCCTCTTCGGAGCCCCGAACGGACTCCAGATCAGCCCTCCTGAGAGAGATTAGGGCTTGGCGGCGGCTCCGTATCGTAAAACATGATGAATCCTTCTCTCTGATTTTTTTCTCCCCGAACGTAAATATATAGAGTTGGAGTTGAGGTCGGTGGAGCCTCAGGGGGCCCACGAGGCAGGGGGCGCGCCCCAGGGGGGTGGGCGTGCCCTCCACCATCGTGGACAGGGTGTGGGCCCCCTGGTGTTTATTCCTTCGCCAGTATTTTTTATTTATTCCAAAAATATTCTCCGTGAAGTTTCAGGTCATTCCGAGAACTTTTATTTCTGCACAAAAATAACACCATGGTAATTCTGCTGAAAACAGCGTCAGTCCGGGTTAGTTCCATTCAAATCATGCAAGTTAGAGTCGAAAACAAGGGCAAAAGTGTTTGGAAAAGTAGATACGTTGGAGACGTATCAACTCCCCCAAGCTTAAACCTTTGCTTGTCCTCGAGCAGTTCAGTTGACAAACTGAAAGTGATACAGAAAAACTTTTACAAACTCTATTTGCTCTTGTTGTTGTAAATATGTAAAGCCAGCATTCAAGTTTTCAGCAAAGATTGTGAACTAACCATATTCACAATAACATTTAGGTCTCATGTTTACTCATATCAATGGCATAATCAACTAGCGAGCAATAATAATAAATCTCGGATGACAACACTTTGTCAAAACAATCATAATATGATATAACAAGATGGTATCTCCTAGCCCTTTCTGAGACCGCAAAACATAAATGCAGAGCACCTCTGAAGATCAAGGACTGACTAAACATTGTAATTCATGGTAAAAGAGATCCAGTCATACTCAATGTAAACTAATAGTAATGCATGCAAATGACAGCAGTGCTCTCCAACTGGTGCTTTTTAATAAGAGGATGATGACTCAACATAAAAGTAAATTGATAGGCCCTTCGCAGAGGGAAGCAGGGATTTGGAGAGGTTCTAGAGCTCGATTTTGAAATAGAGAAAAATAATATTTTGAGCGGCATACTTTCATTGTCAACATAACAACCAAGAGTTCTCGATATCTTCCATGCTACACACATTATAGGCGGTTCCCAAACAGAATGGTAAAGTTTATACTCCCCCGCCATCAACAAACATCAATCCATGGCTTGTCCAAAACAACGGGTGCCTCCAACTAACAACAGTCCTGGGGGAGTTTTGTTTGCAATTATTTTGATTTGGCTTGAGCATGGGACTGGGCATCCCGGTGACCGGCCATTTTCTCGTGAATGAGGAGCGGAGTCCACTCCTCGTGAGAATAACACACCTAGCATGGAAGATATACACAGCCCTAGTTGATACATGAGCTATTCGAGCATACAGAACAGAATTTCATTTGAAGGTTTAGAGTTTGGCACATACAAATTTACTTGGAACGGCAGGTAAATACCGCATATAGGAAGGTATGGTGGACTCATATGGAATAACTTTGGGGTTTATGGAAGTGGATGCACAAGCAGTATTCCCGCTTAGTACAAGTGAAGGCTAGAAAGAGACTGGGAAGCGACCAACTAGAGAGCGACAACAGTCATGAACATGCAATAAAATTAATCAACACTGAGTGCAAGCATGAGTAGGATATAATTCACCATGAATATAAATATCGTGGAGGCTATGTTGATTTTGTTTCAACTACATGCGTGAACATGTGCCAAGTCAAGCCACTCGAATCGTTCAAAGGAGGATACCACCCTATCATACCACATCACAACCATTTTAATAGCATGTTGGCACGCAAGGTAAACCATTATAAACTCCTAGCTAATTAAGCATGGCATGAGCAACTATAATCTCTAATTGTCATTGCAAATATGTTTCATTCATAATAGGCTGAATCAGGAACGATGAACTAATCATATTTACAAAAACAAGACAGGTCGAGTTCATACTAGCTTCTCTCATCTCAATCAGTCCATCATATATCGTCATTATTGCCTTTCACTTGCACGACCGAACGGTGTGGATAATAATAATAGTGCACGTGCAATTGGACTAAGCTGGAATCTGCAAGCATTCAATACAAGGGAGAAGACAAGGTAATATGGGCTCTTGGTTAAATCAACGATAATGCATATAAGAGCCAGTTCAACATTTTCATCATGGTCTTCTCCTCTCGATCCCCAAAGAAAAGAAATAAAACTATTTACACGGGAAAGCTCCCAACAAGCAAAAGAAGAATGAGAAATCTTTTTGGGCTTTCTTTTAATTATTACTACTACAGGCATGGAAGGTAAACTAGCTAAAAGCTACAACTAATTTTTTCGGTTTTTCTTAAGGTTTTTCAAACACACAAGAAGAAGGCTTAAAACAGAAAATAAACTAGCATGGATAGTACAATGAAAAAGTATGAGCACCGACAACTAGAATGAGCGTGTGAACATGAATGTAATGTCGGTGAGAAATACGTACTCCCCCAAGCTTAGGCTTTTGGCCTAAGTTGGTCTATGCCCATGGATCAAAGTGGTCCTCTCTAGTGTACTGAGGAGGATCCTCGGGGTGCCACTGGTTAGCGAGCTCTTGCGGATCCCACTGATAAATAGACTCCTGATATGGATCAGGAGATGGCTCAGGCTCAGGCTCTGGCTCTGGGGATCGTGTTCGCTCCCAATATGCATAAATGTCATCGGGTAGGATGATGTATGTGCCTGAATGAATGTTAAACAAAGAAGGTGCAGACAGGGTAATAATCTGACAAGTATTTTCACTGAATACCAGGTTATAAATGAGTCTCTTCTCCTTATCATCGCAAATAAAATCATGTGCTACCATACTTTTATAGTATAAGAAAATAGGGGGCAACACCTTTTCTTCTTTCTCATAGTGTCTAATAGGTATCTCAAAATATTTAGCAAGACGCGAAGCAAAGATACCTCCAAAAATGGGGACCTTTGTATGGTTTAGACTCAACCGTTTAGCAACCATAGCGCCTAAACTGAAAGCTCTGCCATGGAGTAAGTGAAGGAAATATGCCCTAGAGGCAATAATAAAGTTATTATTTATTTCCTCATATCATGATAAATGTTTATTATTCATGCTAGAATTGTATTAACCAGAAACATAATACATGTGTGAATACATAGAGAAACATAGTGTCACTAGTATGCCTCTACTTGACTAGCTCGTTGATCAAAGATGGTTGAGTTTCCTAGCCATAGACATGAGTTGTCATTTGATTAACGGGATCACATCATTAGGAGAATGATGTGATTGACTTGACCCATTCCGTTAGCTTAGCACTTGATCGTTTAGTATGTTGCTATTGCTTTCTTCATGACTTATACATGTTCCTATGACTATGAGATTATGCAACTCCCATTTACCGGAGGAACACTTTGTGTGCTACCAAACGTCACAACATAACTAGGTGATTATAAAGGTGCTCTACAGGTGTCTCCGAAGGTACTTGTTGAGTTGGCGTATTTCGAGATTAGGATTTGTCACTCCGATTGTTGGAGAGATATCTCTGGGACCTCTCGGTAATGCACACCACTATAAGCCTTGCAAGCAATGTGACTAATGAGTTAGTCGCAGGATGATGCATTACGTAACGAGTAAAGAGACTTGCCGGTAACGATATTGAACTAGGTATTGAGATACCGACGATCGAATCTCGGGCAAGTAACATACCGATGACAAAGGGAACAACGTATGTTGTTATGCGGTTTGACCGATAAAGATCTTCGTAGAATATGTGGGAGCCAATATGAGCATATAGGTTCCGCTAATGGTTATTGACCGAAGACGTGTCTCGGTCATGTCTACATAGTTCTCGAACCCGTAGGGTCCGCACGCTTAAAGTTCGGTGACGATTGGTATGATGAGTTTATGTGTTTTGATGTACCCAAGGTAGTTCGGAGTTCTGGATATGATCACGGACATGTCGAGGAGTCTCGAAATGGTCGAGACGTAAAGATCGATATATTGGATGACTATGTTCGGACACCGGAAGTGTTTCGGGAGGTTTTGGACATTTACCGGAGTACCGTGGGTTACCGAAACCCCCCGGGGAGTTAATTGGGCCTCATGGGTTGATGATGACGATGGCGATGGATTCCCCTCTCTGGAGCACCGAACGGACTCCAGATCAGCCCTCCCGAGAGAGATTAAGGCTTGGCGGCGGCTCCGTATCGTAAAACGCGATGAATCCTTCTCTCTGATTTTTTCTCCCCGAACGTGAATATATAGAGTTGGAGTTGAGGTCGGTGGAGCCTCAGGGGGCCCACGAGGCAGGGGGCGCGCCCTAGGGGGGTGGGCACGCCCTCCACCCTCCTGGACAGGGTGTGGCCCCCCTGGTGTTGATTCTTTCGCCAGTATTTTTTATTTATTCCAAAAATATTCTCCGTGAAGTTTCAGGTCATTCCGAGAACTTTTATTTCTGCACGAAAATAACACCATGGCAATTCTGGTGAAAACAGCGTCAGTCCGGGTTAGTTCCATTCAAATCATGCAAGTTAGAGTCGAAAACAAGGGCAAAAGTGTTTGGAAAAGTAGATACGTTGGAGACGTATCAGCGCCGCCTGACGATTTTCCATCCGGCCGATCATGGTGGTGGTCCATTACTGGCGGTTCACCTCCTTCTCCTTTACTCCTTCAGCCCTACTTATTCTTTCTACCATTGCTAATTCCTTTCCCGTTCATGCCACTTCCAGATCCATTGTCATTGCGAATCACAACTCTTCAGTGGGCGTCGAAGGTGAGGAAGAAAAGAAGAGGAGGAGATAGGGGCCTCTCCAATCTTGTGCCATGCTGTCGCGCAAGTGGAGGCAAGGCTACCATCCCCTTCTCCAACCCCGGGCTCTCCATCGTTGTGGCTGCCCAACAGGCCTCCTCTTCCTCACTGGTGGGGTTAGCTGATTTGGGGGTTGTTGCTTGACTGGTGAGCCTCCTTGTGGGATATGAAATATGTCTTCTGCAACGTGTTCCCATTCATGCTTAGAACCAAAAATGATGGTAGCGCTAGGGATAATTGGTAAAGCAAGCTCCTCATCCATATTGGAAGTGCGGGCTATTTTCATTTTTTTGTGCTAGAGAGCTAAGTCAGCTCATGCCTCGGTGTTGTCCAGCTTGAGGCCTAGGCTGCCTCCACAGGCACAATACCATAAAGTGTGACGAGAAGTATTAGCACCAGTCAGGCGCTGCCAGCCACAAAGAGAATATCACCCATACAGAAGGAGGCCTTTCTCAGTTTGTCCATGGCATTTCTTTACAAAAATCTCTGAGTTGTGTTATCCTTAGATAAATCAGAAAAAAAGCGAAGACTCAAGAGTAAGAAATTAAATTTGACGAGGGAGGAGAAATCATAGTTGGTCATTTTGATATCGGGAACATCGCAGATATGCAAATTTTCAAGACAATACGTCCTTGATAACCTTCAAAAAAATTGTTCACAGAATAAGTACTCCGGCAGTCCACCTTATTAACATGTATAACCGATTACAATAACTATTATCGCTATTATGTAATTATGTTGCCAATCTCTTGCGCTGAAGGATTTCTTCCAAAATAATCTCATATATGTGCATTCATGAAAAGCAAAGTTAAGTCAAAGTGCTTATTTTTCAGGTTTCTTTTGTCATGTTGGTAAGCCTATGTCTCATTTCTGCTACTTCCCATTCTTATGTTTCTATTGAGAAACATTCAGGGATAAGGAAGTAAAACTAATATGATTATAAACCAAACTTAACTTATGTCTTCACCTTTATTGTTTCTGAGCAGGAACGCGCTAGGAAGGACCAGAGGAGAAGAGACCTCAATGATGGCTCATGATGATCTAGTTCATTGCTAGAATCCTAACCGCCCACTATCTTTTGTCAACCATTGAGGATATATCATGAATAGAAGAAGAAAGAGCAGAATACAAGTGTTTAGAGGTACGACGATCGACGAACAAAATGAAGTAGAAGGAAATAAACCAGCTCAAACACACTATAAGATGATCCATAAATCAGTTTAAGTGGCCTAATTGAATACCTAGCGTCAACCTTGATTTGGCAAATGACTTAGAGAACATGAGACACTCTCCTATCAAAACTGGAGTTTTCTGGTAAGTGGCATGTTAGTTTCTCAGTGTTTATATAGACCCTCTAATTGAAAGAAGCTATGGCTATGAGGTATGGTACTAGAAATTCTTATTTCAAACTGCAATTTACTTACTATGCCAGACTGCATTGCATGTAAAAATGTAGAATTGTACTCCATTAGTTTGCTCTTCATTGACATTGAATGGGACATGCAAATATGACTGAATTTTGCACCTATCTGGTGTTGGAAATATGCCCTAGAGGTAATAATAAATTGGTTATTATCATACTTCCTTGTTCATGACAAATGTTCACTGTTCATGCTAGAATTGTATTGGCCAGAAACTTAAATACATGTGTGGATACATAATCAACACTAGGTCCCTAGTGAGCCTCTACTAGGCTAGCTCGTTGATCAAAGATGGTTAAGGTTTCCTAACCATAGACATGAGTTGTCATTTGATAACGGGATCACATCATTAGGAGAATGGCATGATGGACAGACCCAACTGTAAGCTTAGCATATGATCATGTCACTACATTCACTTTGCCATAGCTTTCTTAATGTCCAGTTTCTGTTCCTTAGACCATGAGATCATACCACTCCCTGATACCGGAGGAATACTTTGTGTGCTATCAAACATCACTTCGTAACTGGGTGATCATAAAGATGCCCTATAGGTATCTCTTTGTTGGGTTACATGGATCGAGACTGGGATTTGTCACTACGTGTGACAGAGAAAGATCTGTGGGCCCTCTCGTTAATACAACATCACACGAAGCTTGCAAGCATGTGACTAATGAGTTTGGTCACAGGTTCTTGTATTACGGAACGAGTAAAGATACTTTCGGGTAATGAGATTGAACTAGGTATGGAGATACCGACGATCGAATCTCGGGCAAGTAACATATCGCCGGACAAAGGGAATTGCATACGGGATTAACTGAATCCTTGACATCATGGTTCAACCAATAAAGATCTTCATGGAATATGTAGGAAACAATATGGTCATCCAGGTCCCGCTATTGGTTATTGACTGGAGAGGAGTCTCGGTCATGTCTACATGATTCCCGAACCCGTAGGTGTCGGATCACAGGTTCCAGCAAAACCCTTAAGGTTCGAACTCTGGGGTGCGCGCGAAGTTCTCTCCCTCCTACCGATCCGCGTCCTAACTAGCTAAGATCTCAAGAACGAGCTCCACGAACTCACAATCACAAAGACACGAGGTTTATACTGGTTTGGGCCACCATTGTGGTGTAATACCCTACTCCAGTGTGGTGGTGGTGGATTGCCTCTTGGGTTGATGATGAACAGTACAAGGGGAAGAACAACCTCCTGAGGTTGAGGTGTTCTTGTGCTTGGTGTGCTTGAAGGTGAGAGGATGGAAGGTGGAATCGATCCCCCCTACTGTGGTGGCTAGTTCTACTTATATAGGACCTGGTCCTCTTCCCAAATATTGAGCGGGAAGGGAGGCAACAACGGCCAATTTGAAAGGGGACAGCTAGTACATCTTATCCTGACAAAAGCGGTCTTCGCCTGCAAAAGGCTCTGGTGATGACGCCGCCTTGGGCTCCATGGTGACCTCCGTCTTGCCGTCCTGCTAGTCTTGGTCTCGTTGCACCGATATGGAAACCTTTGCTTGATGCCTCGGTACTCCACGCCTGCGCTTGCTCCCTTAGCACCAAAGGGGAAACAAGGACACTGCGCGGGCTGGCGCCCGCCTGGCGCCAGCCTGATCTTGCTCGTCATGGCTCACTTCACGAGAGCCTCGCGAGGTTTGCCCTGCCTTGATCTCTCCGCCTCTCGCGAGCCTGCCTGGTGAGGCCACTCCTGAGGATGTCTTGTGTCGTCCGCCTCGCGAGGCTTGGCCCCTCGCGAGGGTCTTGAATGCCTTGTTGGTGAAGATGGGCCGTACAGGCCTGTTAGCACAACCAAGCAGTGGGCCGCGGGCAGGCAAGTCCGGGGACCCCCGTTCCCAGAACGCCGACAGTAGCCCCCAGGCCCAAGGCGCGCTCGGGCTTGGCTTCGAGGCGAAGCCAAAGGTCAAGCACGGAGCGCCGCGGGCCCCAAAAGCCTGCAGCCTTGGTCGACGCGTGGCGGTTGATTGGACGTGGGTGCCTCCACTTCCCCACACTGCCTTGAAGTCCGCCTGGCTATGCGGCCCCCGCTACCTACAGAGTTATTCTTCCATCGCCCGCGCCTTGCTTCCCAATCCTTTTGCTTCCTTGAGACTCTGCCCCTCCTCTCCAATCTGATCGGTGCTTTGCCCGCTTCTTTGCCATGGCGCCGAAACAAGCAGACAAGGGGAAGAAGCCCCTTTCTTTGCCAAGCGTGCCCCCAGCCGTCGAGCCTACAGTCGGCCGATCCTTGGCGCTCAACGACGAGGCCATGGACAAGGTGCGTCCCATGCTTGCCTCCAGTTTCAATGAGTGGGGGGGAGACAACGGCCTGGCTTGCGTCTCGCGCTTGCATTGTTCGGGCAGCCACAGAGGTCCCAATCTTCATCGATGCCCTCTGGGCCGGCCTAATTCCCCCTTTCACCACCTTCTTCAACGTGGTGCTTGAGCATTACCAGATCCATATGCTGCATCTCGACCCCCAATCCGTGACTCTCCTTGCCGTCTTCGCCTTTGTGTGTGAGACCATGGTGGGCATTGCCCCTTCCGTGGCCCTTCTCCGTCATTTCTTCTCATTGCATCTGATGGATCCTCGGCAAAGCTCGGGGTGCATGAGCTTCCAGGCAGTGGCCACGACGGCGGGCGCGGGGATCGACTTCGAGCTTCCTCCATCCACGAGCGAGTTTCGGACATGGTGGGTGTTTGTCGACGCCGGGGTGCTCAGCCCTCTGCTCCACCCTCCGTCAGCGCCCGCCGTCCCCAACTCCGGTTGGGGTCATGAGAGGCTCGCAAGCCCCCGTCTGGCTCAGGCTGAGGAGGTTGAAGGACCGTGGCGTGACTACGCCCATGGTGGTGTAGGAGTTCATCAAACGCCGAGTCGCTCCGCTTCAGCGTCACTCTCGCCCGATGTGGACCTTGCTCAGCAGTGAGGACCACATGAGGTTCCAGGAGTCCAGGCTCCCTCTTAAGACGCGGCAAACGGTGCTCGAGGTCCTGACAGGTGTCCCTTTGCCAGACGACATGCCCGGGAAGAGCTGTCTGCTATACCGCAGCGCGAACAAGGCTGAATTTGTAGAGAGCATGCCTTCCTTTGATGAGTGGGGACTGCACCCGGATGGCTGGTGGGGCCTCGCAAGAACCCCGTCAACGTGGTTCCCTTTTCCGTCGCTAGCGCCGAGCTCGCCCCGGATGTGGATGCAGGGGGGCGAGCACCGCCGGAGGCGGGCGGCACGAGTGTTGACGTGCAGATGCCGCCTGGGGCTCCTGGGGCGTCGTCCTCAGGAACTCGTGATTCTCCCCCTGGGGAGTCAGTTGCTGAGACGATGCAGTACTCGGCTCCCGAGGCCGAAACTCCGGAGGCCTTGGGAGGTCGCGGTGAGGCGGCGCCTGACTGCTCGCCGCAGCCCGGCACCCCTGAAGCCGTCCCCTCGAGCACCTCTCCGGCTGCAGCCCGCGCCGGCCGCCATGTCCAGCACTTCGGTCGGCTTTGCGTGGACTTTGAGGAGCTCCGCAAGAGGAAAGGATCTCCGAGCAGCAGCGGTATCTTCGGGCCGTTGAAACGACGAAAGTACATCACCGCCGACGAGTAAGTACTGCACCTTGTGATTTCTTGACTGCTTCTTTCCTCCCTGACATTGGATCTCCAGGACCCCTTCCGTCAGGGCCGCTGTGTCCCTCGAGAAGCGTCCTCCGCCTCCCTCGACTCCCCCGCCGGCCTTGAGCGTCTCGAGCCGGCAGGTCACGCCTGGAGCAGGGCCGGCCGGGGAGGTGCGCTCGCCTTCATGGCGCTTCAAATCTGCGGCACCCTCGGCGTCCTTCCTCCACGGCCTGGCTTGGAGCTTGGCGAGCGTGCCCCGGACCCCTCCTCTGGTCATGGACAGTAGCTGGTTGGCTTCGGTCTTCAGTTCCTCTTCAAGCAGCGGGCCCCAACTGGCCGGGGCCCCTCGTGAGGCCGGCCGGCACCTGGGGCGGCACCAGCCCCCAGCCCCCTGCCGAGAGGGGTCACGCCGCTTCACGTCCCGCCTGTAACCCCTGTGGCGGAGGACGAGGTGGGCCGCGCGTTGGAGTTCGAGCACGGGCGGAGCGTCGTTCGCCACGAGCTCTTCCAGGAGGCGATGAGCGCGATGAGCCGACTTGGCGGTGAACTTACGGATGTCGACGCACGCCTCAAGGCTGAGGGTCTTCGGCTGGTGGAGGAATGGCGTAAGCTGAAGGTGGCCATCAACCTTGGCCGCTACCAGCGTGATCTTGAAAATGCGAAGGCCGAGGCGTCTCTCAAGGTTTCCCGTGAAGCTTGCTCCTGAGCTCTGGAGGAGGCTCGTGAGGCTGACCGCCGTCGCGAGTGTGACACCCAAGTTTTTATTTGGATTTTTCAAAAAGATTTTTATTTGACTTGAGGGGAGTGATTTAAAAAAATTTCTTCAAGAGAACTCTCCCTCTCAAATATTTTTCTTTATGGCAAAAATTTTATTTGAATTCACCCAAGATCTGCCTTTGACCTTGGGAGTTCTTGCTTTTCATTTGGGCTCAAGACAAAATGTTTTTCATTTGAGAAAATAACCTTTGAAATATTTTTGAGAATGCACTATGGCTTTTGGAAAGTCCTTTGCCACTTTCAACTATTCCTTCTTGCCATGGCATTAGTGCAAATCCTCTCCCCTAACCCTTCCCTCACCTTTGGATCATGATTTGCATCAAATCCAGCAAGTTGAACCTCCCCATGTATTTATTTTCCATTCAAATTCTATTCAAATATTTTCTGCCTTCTATTCTACCTCTTGGAGATTTACACAGGAACTCCATTTTCTGTTTGGACTTTTACCACCAAACTTCTTTCCCCTCCTAGTCCTTTGAACCCTCAACCTGGAACCATGAAGATCCACTGGTCTCCAGTTCAAAAATTTCAAACTACATCAGCTGCAAGTTTGGACCAGATTTGCCAAATTTGGTGAAATTCATTCAAAACCTTCTCCAAAAATTCCAAGTAAATTCATGCAGCCTCTGGGTGCACTGAGTGACCAGCTCACCAAGTTACAGCTCCAGCAAAATTTATCTCTTTACCAAAACCCACTGTCGAACACCTGAAGTGCATGGTCATGTCAAGTTTCAGTTAAGTTCAGACAACACTGCAGTGGCTGCTGTCGTTTTCTTCAGAAACGGGCGTCGATCTCGCCAGTACCATCGCGTCGCCTTGCTCCTCGTCCTCGCCCACTTGTTCCTGCACCGCACGAGTGCCTAGCATCTTGCGGGCGTCGGCGACGAGC
Organism: Triticum aestivum; assembly: GCF_018294505.1. Classification (NCBI taxonomy): domain Eukaryota; kingdom Viridiplantae; phylum Streptophyta; class Magnoliopsida; order Poales; family Poaceae; genus Triticum; species Triticum aestivum. Next base: position 477,064,249 of record NC_057802.1, on the reverse strand, counting down.
AGCAGAAGGTGCGCCGCCCCGTGACCGACGCCGGCGGCGGCTTTGCGGACGCCAGCGGGAGACACGGCGCCGCCGACTCCAACCAGCGCCGCCCAAACCACCGGAGCCCGCCGCGTGGCCGTCCACTCCCCCAAATGCGCTGCCGCTCTCGTCGTGAACCCCAGGGCGCGGAGCACGCTCTCTGCCGCCGTTGAGCCCGTGCGGTCACCTCACCGTGGACAGACGCCATTACGCCAGGGCCAGCTCCGTTTAGCTGCAAAACGAGTCCCGTAACATCCACTGATGCTGCCCGACCGCTCAAACCCTCTGCCAACCCACTGCTCCGCCGTAATCGCTCGCCGGAGATTCTCCGTTCACGGCCACCCCGTCGATCTGCCTATAAATAGAGGTCCCGAGCTTCAACTCGAGCACCCACCAGCCCTACACTTCCCCTAGAGCACGCCTAGCCACTGGAAGAGCCTCGAGGAGGTCTCCTTCCTCGACTCCGGCCGCCGCGATCCGCCACGGGATCCAGCCCGATTCGCCCCCGTGTGTGCTCCACAGCACCCATTCTCTTGCCAGTAGCTTCTCCTTGCATCACCCGTTCTGACCCGCGCCTTAATTCCTACTTTGCAGCCCTCCGCCGGAGTTCCCCAACCTCACCCGAACCGCCGTCCGCCGGAGATAGTGTCGCTGTTGACGTGGTGCTCCCCGTTGGACGAGTCCACCACCCACCGACGCGGAAGAAGACACTAAAGCTCTTGGTACCCTCCGTTTCTCCTAACTCGCCGTGGTTCGACGCCGGCGTCCATCGCCGTCTTCGGGCGCCGGCGAACTTTCAAACCTGACATGCGGGCCCCGCGTGTCAGCCTCTGTTTTATTTCCCCGAACCGTTTTCTGTTGGCGCCTTCGGGCAAAATACGTTTTCTCCTTGCGCTTGCGCATTCCCAGCCGAAGCGTTTTCTGTTTTCTCAGTTAAAACCCTGGAACTTTTCTGTTTCATTACAGAAAGGTCCCTGGACAGAAACCTTTATAACTTTTTAATAAAAAGGTATTTTTGAGTGATTCTTTTTCTGTCAATCTCCAAATTTTGTCTAGTTTTTTATGGGATTTATTTGAAAAATATTTGGCAAAGTTTCTATGCATGTGTTGGTTTTCACGTTAGTACCCCGTTTCGTGATTGCCGTAGGTTCCGGGAGAGGGGACGGAGCCGCGAACTTCGCCGAGCTAGACTCCGACTTCTCCGAACCAGGCAAGCATGTTTGAACATTTGATATGGCAGATGTTTTGCATGTTCATGTGAAAGTTTGTGCGTGGCATGTGAGTGTCGATAAGTACCCCGTTGCTTGTAAGGCAACGACCCGGTTGTTCCGAAGTTGCGATGACCTCTGATGAGAGGTGGCCTAATCATGTAGTGACATGAAGGGCAGCAAGGTGGTACTATTGTAGCATGCCAGCCTTGCGTCATCCGACTTCCTTCGACGTTAACGTGGTTGGAGCCACGTTATCGATCTTTTCCCGCATGTTCCAAAGTTGCGATGACCTCTGATGAGAGGTGGCCTAACCATGTGGTGACATGAAGGGCAGCAAGGTGGTACTGTTGTAGCATGCCAGCCTTGTGTCATCTGACTTTTCCGACGTTAACATGGTTGGAGCCGTGTTATCGTCCCTTCCCCTTTCCGTGCTACCACATGTCTCATTGCCAGGATACGGTTTAGTAAGTTGGTAACCTCTTTCCGTGTACACACCAAACAGAGAGGCCGGGATGATGGTACCTTGGCCCAGGATTAAAGCCAGTCATTCGGTCAGGGGGCATGGGTGTTTCCGGTTGGGACCGAGAGGGGGGGCACCCCCTTATAGCGCGCGTATAGAAATTTGATCCCATGCTACGCGAGGTTGTAGCCTCCCCGACTCAGGGTTTTTCCTGAATGTTGCCGAGGGTGATCCCTGGCTTCGGATGGTTAAATTGGGTGTGTACTGGTTAGAAGTGTTCCTTCCAGAACACCGTAGACGGAACTAGTCCCCGTGACTACTGAAATCCGTTGGCTGTGGTTAAGTACAAACTCTGCAGAGTCAATTCTTTCCAAATCATCGTATCCATGATCAGTAATGTAGACTTTACATCCAAATCTATCCGTGTGAAAACCTTGCCCCCAGTGAACAAGCTCAAGTGGTAAATTCAATTTCATTGTTATCCCTGTGGATGGACTAACATTATATTTGTCTCGTGCTTGTGATAAATTTATTCCCGAACTATTGTATTGTTGTGTTACAATATAAGCCCTTTATGAGACGTCGCGCAGACGTCCGACTGTGGCGTGTACTCGTTTCTCACTTTCGATATAAGCCCTTTATGCGATGTCGCTTAGACGTCCGACTGTGGCATGTACTGTCTTTATTTTCCGTTATAAGCCCTTTATGTGGTGTCGCCCCGACGCCCGACTGTGGCATTATTATTCTGCATTTTCCTTCGAGGAGTCTTTCAGACACTCGTTTGGCACCTGTATTATTATTCCGCATTTTCCTCTCGAGGAGTCTTTCAGACACTCGTTTGGCACCTGTATTATTATTCTGCATTTTCCTCTCGAGGAGTCTTTCAGACACTCGTTTGGCACCTGTATTATTATTCCGCATTCTCCTCTCGAGGAGTCTTTCAGACACTCGTTTGGCACCAGTATTACTATTCTGCAGTTTCCGCTCGAGGCGTCATTCAGACCCTCGCTTGGCACCCAGTATTTATTATCTCTATGTCTGATCGCACTAGTTAACTTATTCATGTGCTTCATGTTTGCATTTGTTATACCTTATGTCCGAACTGTCTTGCGAGTACTTTCATAGTACTCACCTGGCTTGTTGATTTGGCCAGATGTTGACGAAGGCGATCTCTTGGATGAAGAGTTTGATAGCGCGTCCGACGCCTAGAGGAGTCCCAGTCAGTCCTGCGCGATCCCGGATATTGGTCACTTGTATCGTTTACGCTTCCGCCACCCGTAATAAGTCTTCTCGAGCCTCACTCCGACGCTCGAAGAGTTGTAGTATTCTAGAATCATGTCACTCGCTTTGCAGTGATATTTCCACCACCGTTATTATCGTGAGTTAGTAGTTTGCCACCCTATCCGCCGTATTGTTTTATCGGCGTGCATGTAATAAATTGTTGGGCAGTCTCTGCTCGACTTTGTATTATATTTAGTACTCCTGGTATTTTTCTTCTATGACCAATGTATTGTCTATCAGTGAGAAGGAATTCTTCCTCGCTGGTCCGTAACAGGGATTGGTTTCTCAATAATTATTTTATTGAAAAACCGGTCGTGACAGCGAGGCTGCGGAGAAGCGCGCGTGGGAGCTCCAGGCCTGGAGTGCGTCCCTGGAGCAGCAGGTGGAGACGCGCAAAGCCGCCCTTGCGTCGCTGAGGGGGTCGCCCACCGAGGAAGAAGGGATCCGGAGGCGCGAGGAGGCGTTGGCTCTGGAGGCCGTGGAGCGTAGCCTCGAGCTTGAGCAGCTGGAGACGAGGGAGTGTCAAGTTTCCCAAGCGAAAGATGCTGTCGGCGTACGCGAGGCCAAGGCTCAGGAGGAGGTTGATCGCCGGGTGGCTGAGGCTCGCGCGGATCTTGAGGGTAGGTATGACTTGAGGTTGAAGCTTGCGGGGACGGAGGATGCGGATAGGGCCGCCGCCCTCAGGCCCAAGCTGGCTGAAGTGGAGAGGCGCGAGGAGGCTACGGCAGCCGCCCTGGTCACAGCACAGGCGGACTTGGCCTCCGCCCGTGCCGAGCTGCTCTCTCTTCAGAAGCGGGTTGATGACACCGAGTCCGTTGCGCGACAGAGTCGGGAGGAAGTGTTTCAGCGGCGGACGCTGGAGCGCGAGCACGCCCCCATGCTCCAGGACCTCAGGGTCAGGGCCAACGCGGCGTTGGGCCATGTCTGCGACGAGAATGCTCCGCACCCACACTCGAATGACTACGCCAGTCATCTGTGCTTCTTTGCTGACGTGGTGACGCGCCTGGAAGCTTGGTCCAATAGAGCTCGCCAGCTTGTGGAAGAGAGAAGCCGGGGCCTGCTCGGGCGCGCGTTCTCCCGTGTCTTCAGCCATCTTCGGAACACCTTCCCCGACTTCGACTTCGACGCCGCCATTGCCCCCGTACCGCAGGCCATCCGTGGCGACCTGGCACAGTGGGTGGAGGACAACGTGGATGCGCTGGTCAGAGCCTTCGCTTCTGAAGATTACGCGGTGGTGGTCGCTGCGGACGAAGGTGACGTGGTTGACGATGGTGATGCCGGCGTTGGTGAGGGTGGAGGTGGCGCCGACGTCGGTGACAGCGACGCCAGCGGTGCGTCTGAAGACAACATGGAGGACGCGGCGAGCGACATATCTGGCTGATCCCTGGTTCCTTTACTGTTTTACCCTGTATGCAAAAACTTGGGCGTGGCCCCTAAAGATTGTGAGAGCATTTTGAGAGGGGGAGCCCCTCATGTAAACAAATCGCGATTTTTACTCTTCTACGCCAAGTCGTGTGTGTGCCTTCGTGGATTCATGAGTCTGGCGGCAAGTCTTGCTGCTGCGGCTTACCTTAGCCAATTAAGCCCCCGTGCTGGGTCGTGAGACCATGAGCTCCTGAGGAACTCCCGCGAGGTCTGCTGGCTCGCCCAAGAGGGCTTCACGAGAATCCGGCGCCGATCGTGGTGTCGACGCGCGTGCCGCGTACGCTGCGCCCCGCCCCGCTCGCGAGGAGCCCTCGAGGGGGAGGCAGTGGTCGTAAGGCTCAGGGTAGAGCAAGAACCAGACAGAAAAAACGCTCGAATGAGAAAAGGTACCCCCCCTGCGTGCATCAATGAAAATTCAAATTCAACTTAAATCTGAATCCAGAAGGCAAGGCTACAGAAAAGAGATCCAAAGCAAATGGCCGCGTCCGGTGCCTAGTCTAGTCTTCAGGTCTTCGAGTCCTCTCACCAGCGCGGAGCTAAGTGCTGCCACTAGGCGTGGGAGGGAGCCCCCGAGGCCCGAGGGCGGCTCTCCGGAGACTCCGGGGCGTGTACAGCCCCACTCATTATTACGTGAGAGTGTCACGGGCGGCGATCTTCACAGGCACTGGGCCTTCTTCACAGGTACCGGCCTTGCTTCATATCTCCAGGCGAGGGCCCCACCTTGCGCCACCCTCGACCACCTTTGAGCCGACCGACAACCAGGACGACACAAAGGGGGAAAAGGGGACGCCAGCGGCACCCTCAGCGACCACGGGTCCTCTGCCGGGGGAAGGCTCGCCGGTGCCTCCCCGGCAGAGGTCCTACCTCCGGGTGACGCCTTGCTCCATGCGACGCGGGGAGGGATCTGGCTCCCGACCCCTCTCCTGCAGCCCCCAGCGCGATCCCCCTGACGGAAGGGAGGCCGCCGAGCTGGGGCCGCCAGCCGCTGTGGTGACCTGATCTCCCTGCGACTCATGGTTAGCCTAAGCTTGCTCCTGAGGGATTAGTGGTACCCTGTATCTGTTGTTGACGACGTGGTTGGCGGGGCTCTCTGGCGGCTCCTGGAAGGCTTCAGATCCTAATGCCTCCTCCTCCCAACCTAGCCCGAGGAACGAGCCGGGGTCATCCTCCAGCGTGTACTCTTGGTCCATCATGCGGGGCACATAGGCTTCCGGGGCTGTTACCCCGAACACCTCGCTGTAGTGCCCCACACTCCACGTTGCCCGGCCCTGCGCGGCGTCCTGAGGATGATAGCGCGACGTCTCGTTGTGACCATGGGAGGCAACGCTCATGCCCATGCTCATCGGAGGCGGCGTGGGGGCAACGGGCCCCCCGGCGCCGCCGGTCGTCCCGGTGTCGACGAAGCCCCCAGGCACACCCAAGGGCGAGTGGTTGCGGCGAGGTCCACCGTGAGATCCGGTAGCAGCCCGAGAAGGAAGCAGATAGCAGAAGGGTGGCGCTCCTGATGCCGCCGCGTCCAGCAGCTCAGCGACGCGTTCCAACATTGCATCCCGGCCGCTCTCCATCAGCCGGCACCGCAGCAACTCTCGCGCCACCATGAGAGCTGCCCGCATGTTCGCCTGTTCCCGCCGGGTGTGTGGCGCCGTTGCTGCGGCGTGGCTTGCGGCCCTTGCAGCGGCTCGCGCTTGTCGTGGAGTGAGGGTGGACGGCGCCTGGCCGCACCGTCCACGCCCAGCAGCGTTGGGTGGCACTCGTGCCGCCTGGAGCGCGGGGTTGAGGTCTTCATGGGCAGGTGGCGCCGCCCGGGCGGGCCAGGCCGCCCAGCGGTCGGAGTCGGCCCTCGGGACGCCGGACATCGGGGCCACAGAGCGTCGGCGGGTCGACTGGCGGGGAAGAGGCTCCGGCGCACCCCTACCTGGCGCGCCAAATGTTGGATCACGGGTTCCGGCAAAACCCTTAAGGTTCGAACTCTGGGGTGCGTGCGAAGTTCTCTCCCTCCTACCGATCCGCGTCCTAACTAGCTAAGATCTCAAGAATGAGCTCCACGAACTCACAATCACAAAGACACGAGGTTTATACTCGTTCGGGCCACCGTTGTGGTGTAATACCCTACTCCACTTTGGTGGTGGTGGACTGCCTCTTGGGCTGATGATGAACAGTACAAGGGGAAGAACAGCCTCCTGAGGTTGAGGTGTTCTTGTGCTTGGTGTGCTTGAAGGTGAGAGGATGGAAGGTGGAATCGATCCCCCCTACTGTGGTGGCTAGTTCTACTTGTATAAGCCCTGGTCCTCTTCCCAAATATTGAGCGGGAAGGGAGCCAACAACGGCCAATTTGAAAGGGGATAGCTAGTACAGCTTATCCCGACAAAAGCGGTCTTCGCCTGCAAAAGGCTCTGGTGGTGACGCCGCCTTGGGCTCCATGGTGACCTCTGTCTTGCCGTCCTGCTGGTCTTGGTCTCGTTGCACCGATATGGAAACCTTTGCTTGATGCCTCGGTACTCCGCGCCTACGCTCGCTCCCTTAGCACCAAAGGGGAAACAAGGACACTGCACGGGCCGGCGCCCGCCTGGCGCCAGCCTGATCTTGATCGTCATGGCTCACGTCACGAGAGCCTCGTGAGGTTTGCCCTGCCTTGATATCTCCGCCTCTCGCGAGCCTTCCTGGTGAGGCCGCTCCTGAGGAGGTCTTGTGTCGTCCGCCTCGCGAGGCTTGGCCCCTCGCGAGGGTCTTGAATGCCTTGTTGGTGAAGATGGGCCGTACAGGCCTGCTAGCACAGCCATGCTGTGGGCCGCAGGCAGGCAAGTCTGGGGACCCGTGTTCCCAGAACGCCGACAGTAGGGTCGCACGCTTAACGTTCAGTAGCACTAGGGTGGTATTGAGATATTAATAGTGGAAAGTCCTAAGATTGTTCGAAGTGCCGGATGGGATCTAGGATATCACGTGGAGCTCTGGAATGGTATGGAACGGAGGTAAATATTTATATACGGGAAGTCCTGTTTTGGCTACCGGAAAAGTTCAGGGGAATGTCGGCAATGTACTGGAGGCACCGAAGGGGTTTCGGGGGTCCACCGAGGGGGTCCGCCTGCCCCGAGGGGGCCCTGGTCTGTATGGGCTAGGCTCACCAGCCCCCCCACCAGGCCCATACGCCAAAGGGTGGAAAGCCTAGGGAAGGAAGGTGCGCCCCTTGGCTTAGGAGGCAAGCCCCCCCTAGACCGCCGCCCCTCCCTTGGAGGAGGGGTTAGGGCCAGTTCCCCCTCCCTCACCCCTATATATAGTGGGGAGGTGCAGGGGCTGCACCCTTCCACCCTTGCCTTCTATCTCTCCCAACTCCTCCCACCTTTCTTCGGTACGCACTTGGCGAAGCCCTGCAGGAATTCCGCTGCCACCACCACCACCTCGATGTTGGGCTGGTCCCGATCTCATCTACCTCCTCTCATTCACTTACTGGATCAAGAAGAAGAGGACGCCATCGAGCTGAATGTGTGCTAATCTCGGAGGTACCTAATGTCTACTGCACAACCTTCTTCTTGTAGACGTTGTTGGGCCTCCAAGTGCATAGGTTTGTAGGACAGTAGCAAATTTCCCTCAAGTGAATGACCTAAGGTTTATCAATCCGTGGGAGGCGTAGGATGAAGATGGTCTCTCTCAAATAACACTACAACCAAATAACAAAGAGTCTCTTGTTGTCGGATTTCGGGTTCCGGGAAAACCCTTGAGGTTCGAACACTGGGGTGCGCGCGAAGATCTCTCTCTCCCTAGATCGCTCTCGCAACAATCACAAGGCCTAGCTCGACAAACCCAAAGAACGAGAGACACAAGAGTTTATACTAGTTCGGGCCACCGATGTGGTGTAATACCCTACTCCAGTGTGGTGTGGTGGATTGCCTCTTGGGCTGAGGATGAACAGTTACAAGGGAAGAACAGCCTCATGAGGAGAGGTGTTCTTGTGCTTGGTGAGCTTGTGTGGTTGAGGATGATCTGAATGATCTGTCCAGATGCCCCCTATGGTGGTGTCTAGTCCAATTTATAGAGGCCCTGGTCCTCTCTCCAAATATTGAGCGGGAAGGGGTCCAACAACGGCCAAATTCGAAGGGAGACAACTAGTACAAGTTATCCGGGCTAAAGGTGGTCTTTGCCTACCAAAGGCTCTGGTGGTGACGCCGTCTTGGGCTCCACGGTAACCTCCGTCCTGCCGTCTTGCTGGTCTTGGTCTCGTTGCACTGATATGGAAACCTTTGCCTGATGCCTCGGGACTCCTCGCCTGCGCTTTCCTCTTTAGCACCAAAGAGGAAACGAGGACACTGCGCGCGCTGGCGTCCGCTTCGCTCCAGTCGTCATGGCTTGCCTCACAGGAATCTCGCGAGGTGTCCCTTGCCTTGATCTCTCCGCCCCTCGCGAGCCGGCCTAGTGAGGCTGCCCCCGAGGAGGTCTTGCGTCGTCCGACTTGCGAGGCTTGGCCCCTCGCGAGGGTCTTGAGTGTTTGCTGGTGAGGATGGGCCGTACAGGGCCGCTGGTGGAGCCACGCTGTGGGCCGCAGGCAGGCAAGTCTAGGGACCCCCGTTCCCAGGACGCCAACAGTAGCCCCCGGGCCCAAGGCGCGCTCGGACTTGGCTTCGAGGCGAAGCCAAAGGGCAAGTGCGGAGCGCCACGGGCCCCAACAGCCTGCGGCCCCTCTTGACGCATGGCGATTGATTGGACGTGGGCATCTCCGCGTCCCCATGCTGCCTCGGCAACTGCCCGACTTGACGAGTCCCTGCTGCATGCAGAGAAAAATCATCATTACATGTGATCGTGGGGATCGCCGGTTGGCCTTCTCCCGCTATAAATGAGGAGGGGGCAGAGCCCCCGTCGCTCATCTCTTCCTGCGCCGCTCGCTTCTTCTTCCTTGCTTCATTGCTAGTAGCGACTCCCATGGCGCATACGAAGAGGTTCTCGGCCGCAGAGAAGGGGAAGGCCCGCCAGGATGGGCCCGGCTCTCCGCCGCCCAAGAGGGGGCGCGGCCGTCCCCGCAAGCACACCGCGACCCCCGCCGTGGCCCCTCGCGGCCGCGACGGCGCCTCTTCACGTGGTGGGAGTCGCCCAGGTCGTGGAAGCCCCGTCGATGAAGGGAGGCGCGCCATGGTCGCACGGCCTCCCCGGTCGTGCTTCCACTCAGCGGAGGTGTTGCCGGAGTTCGTCGTGTGGTCGGAGAACCCGGCCGGCACCTGGCTTCAGCTCCCATGCTTCTTCATCGGCGAGCTGCTGGCCACGGGTCCAGGTGGGCTCTGGCTGCAGGCGGACGGTTGTTTGAGCAAGGCTTCATGGGTCGCGGTCGAGGTCTCTATCGCGGGCAACGCAGCCCTGGCTCGCGGCTGGCAGACGTTCGCCCGCGCGCGCGGTCTGGGCAGGTGGTGCACCCTCCACTTGAAGTACGACAGCAACGCGACCCTCTACGTGAGGGTGTTCGGAGAAGACGGCCGCCGCGTCGAGTGCTGCCCCGAGGACAACAACGGCGGCGAGGTGCGGGGGTTTGGCGACGGTCGAGACGAGGGTGAGGGTGGTCTTGCCTTCGGCGCTGGCCACGGCTCGCCCAGCTACGGCGATTCTCCCTCCAGCGACAGCTCCAGCAGCGGCGGCTACGACCAGCCGTCGCGCCTGCTTCGAGGGTGGCAGCGGGTCGTCTCGTCGCCGCGCCCCAGTGAAGCGCGAGGAGGGGTCCGGCTGAGCTCAGGAGAGCAACATGGGTCCATCTTCGCGAGCTGCTGCAGGGGCACGCGCCACTTTTGTTTCGTTCTTTCTTTTCTTCCTGCATAAAGAGAGAGACAAGTATGGGGCCCCGTAGGGGCGTGCAATGAACCATGTTTTCCAAGTTGCTATGCTATGTTTATTGTTCCTGTGTCATGTTGTAGCATCAACGTTTTATGTAGGCGCGTAGAGATAACTTAGCTTGACATGCTCGAAGTAGTTTTCGCCTCGTGAGGCGCGCATCTCCCAGTACCTGGCGAGGCCTCCTTGGCCTGGGAGGCGTCTAGGAACTGCAAAAATTTGTTAGGAAACTCTAGTTCTTCCGAGCCCTGGTCGCAGGCGCCGCTGGCCACGATCCAGCCTTCGCATCGCGGTGCCCGAGGGGCACATATTGAGAGAAGTGCACTAGCTTGCGAGCTCGAACGAGGGTGCCTCGCGAAAAACCGGAAAACCCCCTCACGAGGGCACCTGTCCAGCCCCCTCGCGAGGCATGCGAGAGAGAGTACAGGTCAGAACAAGGAACCGAAAGCAGAAACAGAGGCAAAAGGCGATGGAACCAAACCGGCAAGGAACACCAGAAAGCAAATTTTCATTAAAGAGGGGCAAGCCAACTACGGAAAGCAAATGAAAAGCCGCGTCCGGCACCTAATCTAGTCTTCTTGTCTTCTCACCAGCGTGGAGCTAAGTGCTGCCACTAGGACGTGGGAGGGAGCCCCCGAGGCCCGAGGGCGGCACTCCGGAGACTCCGGAGTGTACAGCCCCACTCATTATTACGTGAGAGTGTCATGAGTAGAGACCTTCACAGGCACTGGGCCTTGCTTCACAGGCGTCGGGCCTTTCTTCATGGGTAGAAATTCCGGAGGTCCTGGATGTTCCAGGCTTTCTGGATAGGTACCCCGTCCTGCGTCTCCAGGCGCACGGCGCCAGGCCTGGAGACGTGGGCGACCCTAAACGGGCCCTCCCACATGGGCGAGAGCTTGTGCAGCCCTTCCCTGGAGAGCACCCGCCTTAGGACGAGCTTGCCCACTTCGAGCGTCCTAGAGCGGACGTTGCGACAGTGATACCGCCGCAGCGCCTGCTGGTATCTTGCCGCCCGGAGCGTGGCTTCACGGTGGCGTTCCTCCCCCAGCACGAGGTCCATCCCCCGCATGGCGTCCTATTGCGCCTCATCAAACGCCAGGACCCGCGCGGAGCGATGCTTGACCTCGTGAGGGAGAACCGCTTCTGCTCCATAGACGAGGAAGAACGGGGTCTCGCCTGTTGGCTTGGTGGCGGTGGTGCGGATGGACCACAGCACAGACTGGAGCTCATCGTGCCAGCCTCTGCTGTAGGCCTCGAGCCTCTTCTTGAAGGCCCTGGTCTTGAGGCCTCTCAGGACCTCCGCGTTGGCACGTTCGGCCTGACCATTGCTCCTTGGGTGTGCCACCGAAGCGTAGCAGATCTGCGTTCCAAGGTTAGCACAATATGTCTTGAAGAGATTGCTAGTGAACTACGAGAAGTTATCGGTGATGATGCGGTTGGGGACCCAAAACCGGCTCACGAGACCCTTGATGAACTTGACCGCGGATCCGGCCGGGATGGTGCAGACGACTTCTACCTCCGCCCACTTGGTGAACTTGTCGATGGCAACATAGAGGTAGCGGTACCCCCCAGGCGCTCGAGGGAACGGGCCCAAGATATCCAGCCCCCAGACCGCGAATGGCCATGAGAGTGGGATGGTCTGGAGGCCCTGAGCTGGCTGATGGATCTGCTTGGCGTGGAATTGACAGGCCTCACAGGACTTCACCAGCTCAGTCGCGTCGTTGAGCGCCGTAGGCCAGTAGAACCCGCTGCGAAACGCCTTGCCGACGAGGGTTTGTGACGACGAGTGGTGCCCGCAGTCCCCGCCGTGTATGTCAGCTAGCAGCTCTTTCCCCTGTTCCCTGGAGATACAACGCAGGGAAACGTCATTCGGCCGCTTCCTGTATAACTCACCGTCCTGGATGCAGTACGCCGTGGCCTGCCGAGCCATGCGCTCCGCATCCACCTCCTTCTCCGGCAGTGTCCCTTGCGTCAGGTATTCCTTGAACTCCTTGGTCCAGCACCCCTCTTGAGGCTCAAGCGCCAAGAGTAGGCATGCTCCCGAGGTCGGTCCGTAGGTCGGGGCTCCCGAGGCAGGTGGTTGGGGGAGCTCCTCCCGGGGCAGCGCCGGCCTTGAAAGTGGCGGTGTTGCCAATGGCTTGAAGAGCCGCTCCTCGAAGACGCCAGGCTCTTGGGGTAGCCGCTTGGATGCTCTCTTGGCGATGTCGTCGGCTTCCTTGTTGCTACCGTGCGGCACGTGCTGCAATTCCAGGCCCAAGAACTGCTTTTCCATTTTGCGTACCTCCGCGAGGTATGCCTCCATGTGCTCGTCCCTCGGCTCGTATACCTTGTTGGAGAAGTTGACGAGAAGCTGCAAGTCTCCCTTGATGGTGAGGCGCTTCACCCCTAGGGCCACCGCAGCCTTAAGGCCAGCTATGAGGCCTTCGTACTCTGCTATGTTGTTGGAGAACTTCTCACCCTGCTGGAAGCAGAGCTGCATGGCGTAGTAGAGCTTGTCCTGAGTGGGCGAGATGAGCACTGCTCCAGCCCCCGCGCCCTGGCGCGCAAATGCACCATCAAAATACATCACCCAGCCATCCGGCGCTTCACTTCCTGGCGAGACGGACTGATCCTCGCCTGCTTCAAGCTCCGGAGCGTCCGTCCATTCTGCCATGAAGTCGGCGAGTGCGGCTCCCTTGATGACCCTGGTTGTGCTGAACTCCAGCTGGAACGCCTGTAGCTCGATATTCCACTCGGCGACTCTTCCAGCAGCATTAGGGCTCCTGAGTACCCTCTCCAGTGGGTAGGCTGAGACGACCTTGATTGGGTGACCTTGAAAGTAGTGCCGTAGCTTACGCGAGGCCACCAAAAGCGCGAGCAAGAGCTTCTGAGGCATGGGGTATCGTCCCCTTGCATCCCGCAATACCGTGCTGACGAAATACACTGGGTGCTCGACGAGGGTGGGCGCGTCAACGGGACCCGCGTCTGTCGGAGGTTGGGGCGCCTCTTGAGGCGATGGGACCTCCGGAGCCTGGTCGCCCATTGGGGCCTCGGCGGGCCTAAGGTCGCCATCCTGCTGAGATGGGTCATCCGTTGGCGTTGCAGCAGCCCCCGCGGTGTCCTTCGGGTCTCGCGCCGCCCCGGCTGGGGGCGCGGTTCGGCATGACGTGTCCTTGGCCTGGCGCTCTTCCTGAACCACTACCAGAGCTGCACTGGCTGAATAAGGAGTGGCGGTGAGGTAAAGCACCAGGGGCTCGAGAGGGCGGGGCGCCACCATCACCGGAGGGCTGGTCACATATCTCTTGAGATCTTGAAACGCTTGGTCAGCCTCCGGAGTCCACTCGAACGGGCCCTTCTTCTTCATCAGCTTGAAGAATGGTAGGGTGCGCTCTCCCAGCTTGGAGATGAAACGTCCCAGCGAAGTCACGCAGCCGGCAAGCTTCTGCATCTCCTTGAGGGTTTGTGGTGGGCTCATGTCTTCAATTGCCTTGACCTTCTCTGGGTTGGCCTCGATCCCCCTGTGGGACACGAGCATGCCCAGCAATTTGCCGGAGGGGACACCAAATATGCACTTTTCCAGGTTGAGCCGCAAGTCCACCTGGCGCAGGCTCGTGAAGGTCTCCTCCAGGTCCTGAATCAAAGTTCTCGCCTCCCGAGACTTCACCACAATGTCGTCGACGTAGGCTTCAGCGTTCCTCCCGAGCTGCTGGCCCAGGGCGATGTGCATTAGCTGTTGGAAGGTCATGCCCGTGTTGCGCAGCCCGAACGGCATGCAAGTGTAGCAGTACACCCCGCAAGGGGTCAGGAAGGCCGTCTTCTCCACATCCTCTACTGCCATCTTGATCTGGTGATAGCCTGAAAACGCGTCCAGCAAGCACAGCAGGTCGCACTCGGCGGTGGAGTCAACGATTTGGTCGATGCGCAGAAGCGGGAACGGATCTTGGGGACAGGCTTTGTTGAGGTTGGTGAAGTCGACACACATGCGCTCCTTCCCACCTTTCTTTGGCACAACGACGGGGTTCGCCAGCCACTCGGGGTACCAAACCTCACGAATGACACCCGCTGCCTCCAGCTTGCGGGTTTCCTAAACGATGAAGGACTGCTTCTCCGTGGACTAGCGCCGTGCCTTCTGCTTCACAGGGCGCACATTGGGGCACACCCCTAAGTGATGCTCGATCACCCCTCTTGGGACCCCTACCAGCTGATTGGGCTCCCAGGCGAATACTTCCTTGTTTGCGTGCAAGAACTTTACCAATGCTTCCTCTTGATCTGAGTCGAGGTTGGCACCTATGGTGAAGGTGGCTCCAGAAGAGCCATCTTCCTCGACCGGCACCTGCTTGGTTTCCGCCCGATCTTGAGTGAACAACTGCTTCTTCTTGGCCGGCGCGACCTCCTTGACTCCAGAGGTGGCCTCGTCGGCTGGGCGCGCCGTCGCGGCGGCCTTGAGGGCAAGCTTGAGCGCCACCAGAGCCTCCTTGGTATCTCCAACTACGGTCAGGACGCCCTTGCTCCCGGGCATCTTCATGAGGTTGTAGGCCGGATGGGTCGCCGCCATAAACTGAGCCAGAGCTGGGTACCCAAGGATGGCGTTGTACGGAAGGCCGATGCGGGTGATATCAAAGTCAATCAGCTCCGTGCGGTAGTTGTCGCTGGTGCTGAAGGTCACAGGAAGACGGATCTGCCCCAGGGGACTGGAGGAGCCGCCCCCGACCCCGAAGAAGGGCTTGCTGGGGCGGAGCCGCTCGAGCGGTACGTGAAGGAGGCTAAAAGCCTCCACAGAGAGCACGTTGAGGCCGGCGCCGCCGTCGATGAGGGTCTTGGTAATGGCCACGCTGCAGATGGTGGGTGAGGGAGTCCTGGACTAAGGGGTCCTCGGGTGTCCGGCCTGTTATCCACGGGCCAGATTGATGGGCTGTGAAGACACGAAGGCCGAAGACTGTACCCGTGTTCGGATAGGACTCTCCTTGGCATGGAAGGCAAGCTTGGCGATCAACTATGAAGATTCCTTCCT
The DNA here is from genome assembly GCF_018294505.1 of Triticum aestivum. Classification (NCBI taxonomy): domain Eukaryota; kingdom Viridiplantae; phylum Streptophyta; class Magnoliopsida; order Poales; family Poaceae; genus Triticum; species Triticum aestivum. Next base: position 477,049,056 of record NC_057802.1, on the reverse strand, counting down.
ATGTAACCGACTCTATGTAACCCTAGACCCCCCCGGTGTCTATATAAACCGGAGGGTTTAGTCCGGAAAGGATATACTAATTACCATAGTCATACAGGCTAGGCTTCTAGGGTTTAGCCATTACGATCTCGTGGTAGGTCAACTCTTGTAATACTCATATTCATCAAGATCAATCAAGCAGGAAGTAGGGAATTACCTCCATAGAGAGGGCCCGAACCTGGGTAAACATCGTGTCCCCTGTCTCCTGTAACCATCGACCTTAGACGCACAGTTTCGGACCCCCTACCCGAGATCCGCCGGTTTTGACACCGACATTGGTGCTTTCATTGAGAGTTCCACTGTGACATCGACGGTCAGATCGATGGCTCGCCTTGTCCTTAAAGACAACATCACCTCCGGGGGAGTACTGGCCCCGGGCCAAACCCTCCGGCTGGGCGGCTTTACCATGATCGCCCGTTTGGCCGTTGCGCCGATGATGACCTCTCGGGCCATCGAAAATCCCCTTCGCATCAACTCCGAACACTCCAAGCAGATGGATCTGGCAGAGTTTCGTCCTTGAACGAGCTCCTAGATTGCATCGCCACTTTGGGAATCGCCACAGATTACGATCGGATCGGGCCTAAAACCGATCAAGGAGAAATCAAAACTCCACCGGTCATCCACCAGATAGCGGTAATCGAGGAGCAGGACGACGAGTCTTCTTCTATATCAATGATGGACTATGTCCGGATCGCCGATCAGGAAGAACCGGACACCCACCAGCGAAAGGATGCGACCGGCCTGTAACACCCACGATGCGGCTATATCTCCCACGTGTCGAGGCACGACTTAGAGGCATAACCGCATTGTGGTTTTGTCGCAAGAAGGGTCATCTTCTCACAATCCCATGTAATGAACAAGAATGGGATAAAGAGTTGGCTTACAATCGCCACTTCACACAATACATAAATTAATTCATACATCATCCAAAATCCACACATAGACCGACTACGGTCAAGTCCAAATGAAAATAAGATAACCCCAAATGCTAGATCCCCGATCGTCCCAACTGGGCTCCACTACTGATCATCAGGAAAAGAAACATAGTAACGACCACGTTCCTCGTCGAACTCCCACTTGAGCTCGGTTGCGTCATCTGCACTGGCATCGTCGGCACCTGCAACTGTTTTGGTAGAATCTGTGAGTCACGAGGACTCAGCAATCTCACACCCGCGAGATCAAGACTATTTAAGCTTGTAGGAAAGGATGGGGTAATGAGGTGGAGCTGCAGCAGGCACTAAGCATATATGGTGGCTAACATACGCAAGTGAGAGCGAGAAGAGAAGCAACGCAACGGTCGCGAAGCTAGAAATGATCAAGAAGTGATCCTGAAACTACTTACGTGCATACATAACCCAGACCGTGTTCACTTCCCGGACTCCGCCGGAAAGAGACCATCACGGCTACACACACGGTTGATGTATTTTAATTAAGTCAAGTGTCAAGTTCTCTACAACCGGACATTAACAAATTCTCATCTGCCTCGTAACCGCGGGCACGGCTTTCGAAAGATAATACCCTGCAAGGGTGTCCCAACTTAGCCCATTATAAGCTCTCACGGTCAACGAAGGATAAACCTTCTCCCGGGAAAGACCCGATCAGTCTCGGAATCCCGGTTTACAAGACATTTCGACAATGGTAAAACAAGACCAGCAAGACCACCCGCTGTACCGACAAATCCCGATAGGAGCTGCACATATCTTGTTCTCAGGGCACACCGGATGAGACAGGCTACGAGTAAAAACCAGCCCTCAAGTTTCCCCGAGGTGGCCCCGCAGGCGGCTCGGTTTGGACCAACACTCGAAGGAGCACTGGCCCGGGGGGGGGGTTAAATAAAGATGACCCTCGGGCTCGCGAAAACCCAAGGGAAAAAGGCTTAGGTAGGCAAATGGTAAAACCAAGGTTGGGCCTTGCTGGAGGAGTTTTATTCAAGGCGAACTGTCAAGGGGGTCCCATAAATCACCCAACCGCGTAAGGAACGCAAACTCAAGGAACATAATACCGGTATGACGGAAACTAGGGTGGCAAGAGTGGAACAAAACACCAGGCATAAGGCCGAGCCTTCCACCCTTTACCAAATATATAGATGCATTAATTAAATAAGAGATATTGTGATATGCCAAAATATCCATGTTCCAACATGGAACCAACTTCAACTTCACCTGCAACTAGCAACGCTATAAGAAGGGCTGAGCAAAAGCGGTAACTTAGCCAAACAACGGTTTGCTAGGAAAGGATGGTTAGAGGCTTGACATGGCAATATGGGAGGCATGATATAGAAAGTGGTAGGTAGCGCAGCATGGCAATAGAACGAACAACTAGCAAAGCAAAGATAGAAGTGATTTCGAGGGTATGGTCATCTTGCCTGCAAGGTTCTCAGAGTTGACGAAAGCTTGATCCTCGTAAGCGTACTCAACAGGTTCCTCGTTCACGAACTCGTCCCCCGGCTCTACCCACAGCAAGAACACAAGCAAAGGAACCACAATCAATCACGGGAAATGCACAAGCAACATGATGCAATACATGCATGATATGCGATACATATGCGTGCTCCGGAAGAAAAAGGATGAACAAGGCAGTAACTTGGAAAACCAAGTATTCCACTGGAAAGATGAGATGATTTCAGTCGAAATCGATATAAAGATCACCGGAAACGGATGCACGGTTTGCAAATGGCAAGCAAAACAAGAATGACACGATTCTGCGATTAACAACATGATAGCACTTAGAATACATCAAGTAACTATGCTACAGCACTCCAACATAGCAACAAAGCATATGGCAGTAATCTACAGGAGATGCTTGACAAAAGATGAACACTGAGCTACGGCTAGATCACACCATAACAGGTTCAAACAAGCATGGCAAAAGTGCAAAAGATATCAGTTTCACAGACTTGAGTGAAATTACTGGACATGGCATAAACAGCATCAGGTAGCAATTTTCAGAGCAAGAAAAACACATGCTACAGGAGCTTAACATAGCAAAACAAGGCATGGCATGAATCTACTAAATGCATAGAACAAAAGTCCCTTACTGACCATGAGCCAAAAAGGATCAGAAGATATGATGGCACCCATGTAAACATAGCAACTTTCGTTAACAGGTTTCAGACTTGGCAGAAAACAGAGCATGGCATTAACAGAAATTATGAGGGCATCTTGGTGAGCTTGATGCACTCATCACAAAGTGATGCATGACAAAACAAGCATACCTACAGAAATATGGCATGTTTATGAAGCTATCCATGGCAAGATAAAATTCATAGCATGTATGGATCAACTACAACAACCTTGGCAAAATTGAATATCATGTTAACATTCTGCCAGAAATATTTTGTAGCAAAAATAGAGCAAGATCAAGACATGCTAGGGCACTCCATAATTGCAAAAAGGGGCATGGATTGATAGAGCATAACCATGTCTACAAAACATCATTACTGAACATACTCAAAATAAGTATGGATCTCACTGTAGCAACATGGATACATGGCATCACAATAACAGCAGGAAAAGGACTTAGCAAAATCGTAAGTACCTGAAAACAGAAACATCACGAAGCCTAGTTTGCATGCTTGTGCTAGTCACCACATAGATCACAAAAATACATGGCATACACCTCTGTAAAGATGACATGTCATAGATCAAAACACCTGTAGATCTCATGCCCATAAGATGCACACATCAATTGCAACAAAAATAACAAATCGCCAAGTTCTGATAACTAACAGCAGTAAACATCATATAGCACTCTTGCACCAGAGATTTGGGCATCAAGATGGACTCAAACGAGCATGGCACTATGGAACAAAGTGAAGAGCATCTCGAGACGAACATTTCGATATATCATGCGCATGAAACGGAGCAGTATGCAAAGAGTTATGAGGTGATGAACAGGGCTCCAGAATATGAGTACATCGGGACTTAGCAGAAAATAAGGGGGGAAAAGTCAACCTCTAGATCTGGATCGGGTTCGTCGGCGCGGTCGCCGAGGATGGCCGGAGAAGAGGGAGGAAGGGTCGCCGGCGGGGACGAGGACGGTCGCCGGAGACGGCGGGCTTGGGGGCGCAGCGGACGGCGGAGACGGGCGGCGGCGCGGTGGGGACGGCGTCGGCGCCGGCGGGCGCCGGCGGCCGCGGGTGCGGGTGGCGGCGCCGGTGGGAACGACGGCGGCGGCGGGGAGCCCAGGCGGCGCACGGGCGGAGTGGAGGCGGGGAGCGGGCGACGGGGAGCGCGCGGGGCGGACGGCGGCGAACGGGCCCGCGGGCTCGCGATGGGCTTCGCGGGCCGGCGGCGGTGGAGCGGCGGCGCTGCCACGTGTCGCACCCCGATTGGTCGGGCGCGGCGGCGGGATTCGTCCGGCGCCGGGCGGACGTGTCCGGCGCGCGGAGGGAGCGGGGCTAGGGTTTGATCTGCGCGAGAATTCTGGGAGAGACACATATTTATAGGTAGAGGGAGCTAGGAGACTCCAAATGGAGTGCGGTTTTCGCCCACACGATCGTGATCGAACGACCGAGAGCATGGAGGGGACTTAGATGGGTTATTGGGCTGTTTGGAGGGGGGTTTTGCTGCAACACATAAAAGGCCTTTGCGGTTACCCGGTTAACCGTTGGAGCATCAAACGATCTCCAAATGGAACGAAACTTGACAGGTGGTCTACCGGTGGTATACCAAGGCCATCTGGCAAACCTCGGTCCATTCCGAGAATGTTTAACACCCGCTCACGAAAAGAAACAAGAGGGGGGCGCCGGTGCATGTGGGAGTGTCGGATTGCAAAAAGGACAACGGGGAAAATGCTCGGATGCATGAGACGAACACGTATGCCAAATGAGATGCACATGATGACATGATATGAGATGCATGACATGAACAAAATGCAAAACGAAAGACAAAACCCGACCACGGAGGGAATATCATAACACATAGCCGAAAATGGCAAGAGTTGGAGTTACAAATATGGAAAGTTACATCCGGGGTGTTACACGACCCTCCGAACATAGGATCGGACGGCGGTCCTAAACAATCAGAAGATACTCCAAAGCCCGGACTGTTGAGTCTGGAGGGTCTTCAGACTCCGGATAATCGGTCAGGTCTGGGTTCGGATTTAATTCCACCCACCCACCCGGACATAGTCGCTCTCATGAGCATAAAACAGCAGTCTCAGGAAACAGTCCACCACTTCTGGGCCAGATTCCTCCTTGTCAAAGACAAGGTAAAAGATTGCCGCGACGAGGACGCGATATCAGCGTTCTGCAACAATTGCGCGGACGAAGGCCATCAATTGCCGCCGCATACTAAAGTTCGCTGACTTAGCAACTATCGTACAGAAGTACAGCGCGATGGAAAGCGCCTGGAAAACTCAGGCAGCTTGCGGGGAGCCGTCGGTCCCAACTCAACTCCTCTTACAGGCGAAGAGGGCGCACCCCCGTGGCACGCCCAGTCCAACAGTCAAGAAACATAAACCCATTATGCGGCATGGAACCGTTCTGGAGGGATGGCTCGATGGCCCATGCAAAATACACACGACACTGGATACCGTGGCAACCCATAACCTTAGAGCATGTTGGATACTCCGGCAGGTAGCCAAGAGCGGCGAGGACATCCTTATCAAGGACATCCCAGAGCAGCACCATCCAGAAAACGACGACACAAGAGTATTGACGGTCTTCGAGACATTTGCTTCAAACAACAAGCGCAAAAGGGCACTTCGCGACCTCGCCGAAGTCTGCCAAATCATTGCAATAAACCCTTGGAATGACACGGCTATAACATTTAATGCCGGTGACGAACCGAAGTACAAGACAGTCCGAGTGCCAGCCGCATTAGTCCCCAGTCCCATCGTGGACGGGTTTCGACTTACCAAGGTCCTCATGGACGGCGGTAGCGGACTAAACCTCATTTATGAGGACACACTCCACAAAATGGAAATAGACAGGAGCCGCATCAAGCAAAGTAGCACAACCTTCCGAGGAATCATTCCCAGTCGGGAGGCGCGGTGCGCGGGAAAAATCACACTTGACGTGGTATTCGGCACGCCGGAGAATTATCGGTCCGAAGAAATCACCTTTCAAGTGGCCCCTTTCAGCAGCGGATACCACGCCCTGTTGGGGCGGGATGCTTTTACACGCTTCCAAGCTATACCCCATTATGGGTATATGAAGCTCAAAATGCCTGGACCAAATGGTATAATCACTCTCGTCAGTGATCCGGACATAGCATTCCACGCGGAAAACAAAACCGCATCCCTGGCCCTTGAGGCGCTACCCGAAGCCCTCGCGGCCGAAGAATTAACCGCACTGCGCTCCACGGTGGACAGGGACGACGTGATCCTCGACAAACGCCCCAAATCCACCTCCTTCAAACCAGCAGAAGAAATAGTCAAATTCCAGGTCCACCCAACGGACCCCAAGAAGACAGCATCTATCGGAGCGCAACTAAACCCAACAGTTGACGCCGCACTACGAGAATTCCTGCGCGAAAACTGGGACATATTTTCCTGGCACCCCTCCGATATGCCAGGGATTCCACGCAGGCTGGCCAAACATAGCCTCAATAAATTAAAGGGATTTAAACCGGTCAAGCAAACACTGCGGCGCTTTTCCGAACCCAAGCGACAAGCCATGGGGGAGGAGCTGGCCAAGCTTATCGAGGCCGGATTCGTTAGAGAAATCAAACATCCGGACTGGCAAACCTGGTGATGGTACCAAAGAAGGACAAATCCTGGCGCCTGTGTGTCGATTTCAAAGACCTCAACAAGGCTTGCCCTAAGGATCCCTTCCCCCTCCCCCGCATTGATCAAATCATTGACGCCACCGCAGGATACGACTCACTGTGTTTCCTCGATGCATATTCCAGATATCATCAAATCAAAATGAAGGAGTCCGATCAAGCTACAACAACATTCATTACCCCATACGGGCCATTCTGCTTCAACACCATGCCCTTTGGGCTCAAGAACGCCGGCGCCACATACCAACGCATGATTCAAACATGCCTGGAGAAGCAGATCGGCAAGACAGTAGAAGCTTACGTCGATGACATCGTCATCAAAACTAGGCACGTCGAAACACTAATAGACGACTTACGTCTTACATTCGACAACCTTCGTACGTACGACATTAAGCTCAACCCGGGAAAGTGTGTCTTCGGTGTCCCCGCTGGAAAACTGTTGGGCTTCATCGTTTCCAATAGAGGAACTGAAGCAAATCCAGCCAAAATCTGAGCTCTGTCACAGTTGGCTACGCCAACAGACCTCAAACAAGTCCAAAAACTAGCTAGTTGCGTGGCAGCGTTAAGTCGCTTTATCTCCAGATTAGGAGAAAAGGCACTACCACTCTACCGCCTCTTACGGCGCACCGATAACTTCGAATGGACAGACGCGGCGACTGCCGTACTGGAAGAAATAAAGGCCCTCCTAGCAAGCAACCCAATCCTGGCCGCACCAAACGCTGGCGAACCCATGTTGCTATACATATCGGCAACACATCAGGTGGTGAGCGCCGTGCTCGTCGTTGAACGAGAACAGGAAGGACACAAATTCCCGCTTCAAAAACCAGTATACTACGTATCTACTGTCCTCACACCATGCAAATCACGGTACCCCCATTACCAAAAGATAGCATACGCGGTCTTCAAGGCATCCCGAAAGCTACGACACTACTTCCAGGAGTGTTCAATCACGGTGGCCTCTGAAGTCCCACTCAATGACATAATAAACAACCGTGATGCCACGGGACGGATCGCCAAATGGGCCATAGAGCTACTTCCATTTGACATAACATACAAGCCACGTCGAGCCATCAAATCCCAAGTACTGGCTGACTTCGTCGCCGAATGGAGAGAGGCCGAACTCCCTAAAGAGTACGGCGCATATTCCAATTGGGTTATGTATTTTGACGGCTCCAAAATGCTGGCGGGGCTAGGAGAGGGAGTCGTGCTAACATCCCCTACTGGAGATGTCGTCCAGTATGTACTCCAAATACTATACACAGACTCCAACAACGCAGCCGAATACGAGGCCTTATTGCATGGTCTCCAGATGGCCGTATCCATGGGCATACAACGCCTAGAGGTGCGCGGGGATTCAAACCTCGCAATATCTCAAATAAACGGAGACTTTGATGCCAAAGATCCAAAGATGGCAGCTTATCGTAATGCCGTCTTAAAAATGTCGGCTCGGTTCGAGGGGCTCGAATTTCATCACGTCGCACGAGAAAGCAATCAGGCAGCGGATGTCCTTGCTCGCATTGGCGCCAAGCGCGACCCCGTCCCACCCAACATCTTCCTGGAAAGGCTTTTCAAGCCATCCGTGGTGTGGCAAGGGGAGGGCGGCAACAATAGTCCAGATCCGAACACAACCCCAAATCCCGAACACACCGATAGCATCGGGGGCTCAGCCACCGAAATAACACCGTCGGCCCATCTCATTATGGCAGTCATGGCCCCATGGACCGAACCCTTCTTGGCCTACATTAATAGGAAGGAGCTTCCCGAAGACCAGAATGAGGCTCGCCGCATTGTCCGGCGTTCGAAGGCCTACAAGGTTCACGACGAAGAGCTCTACAAGAAAAGTACTACCGGAGTACTTCAAAGATGTATCTTCGAGGAAGAGGGGCGGCGGCTTTTAGCGGAAATTCACGCTGGTCTCGGTGGACACCACGCCGCAGCTCGGGCCCTTGTTAGCATGGCCTTCCGTACTGGGTTTTATTGGCCGACAGCCCGAGCAGACGCGCAGGACCTTGTCCAACGCTGCGTCGGATGCCAACTCTTCGCCAACCAAAGCCATATGCCCCCAACTGCCTTACAAACTATCCCCATTACTTGGCCTTTCGCGGTCTGGGGACTGGATATGATTGGACCTCTTAAAGGGGGAAGCCATAAGAAAAAATATCTGCTGGTCATGGTGGACAAATTCACTAAGTGGATAGAGGCTAAACCGGTCAAAACGGCTGAGTCCGGACCGGTGATAGAATTCATATCCGGTGTTGTGCACCGTTATGGTGTCCCACACAGCATCATCACCGACAACGGCTCTAATTTCACAGCCGACGAGGTGAAAACCTGGTGTACTAATCTTGGCATTAAACTCGATTACGCCTCCGTCTACCACCCGCAAACCAACAGTCAAGTCGAACGAGCCAATGGTCTTATTATGAGCGGCATCAAGCCCAGACTAGTGCGGTCTTTGAGAGAATCATACAAGCACTGGGTTGAGGAGCTCGACTCCGTACTCTGGGGGCTGCGGACCACGCCCAACCGTACTACCGGATACACACCTTTCTTCATGGTGTATGGCGCGGAGGCTGTGTTGCCCTGCGATATTATTCACGACTCACCTCGAGTGCGTATGTACGAAGAGAGAGAGAAGCCGAGATTGATCGGCAGGACAACCTAGATGCCGTGGAGGAGGAGCGCGATGTCGTAAAAGCCTGTTCAGCATTTTACCAACAGCAAGCTCGAAGATATCAAAGCAGAGAAGTACGGGCCAAGACTTACAACGTTGGCGAACTCGTTCTACGCCTGCCGGAGAAGAAAAAGGACAAACTAAAGCCCAAATAGGAGGGTCCCTTCATAATTGACAAAGTTCTCACCGGAGGAGCGTACCGTCTTCGTGATGCATCAGACCATCGCCTCGAGCCGAACCCCTGGAACGCGGCCAGACTCCGAAGATTCTATGCCTAGCGCCGAACTCTTTGTTCGTCTCCTTCTCCCCTGTAGTTTCCATTATTTTTTCTCTCTTTTCCAATTTTTTCTTTTTTTTCTTCTCTCTTTAAAGCTCTCGTACGGCTAGACCGCACACCCCTGACGCATACATCTTTAAATATGTACGTCCATTATACCTGGGGGCTTCTCAGACAGAAGCTTTTTTATTATTTTTGAGCATCAAGCTCTTCACATATGCGTTTTCCCATATGTACCTTTTCTTCGCCACTATATGCATCGATATGACTTAAGTTTTGGCCAAGCTGGGTTGCCTGGCTCCTGTGCTTATGCCCTACGTTCCCGTTAGTTCGGCTAGGGCATAAAGGGAGCACCTCTGCGATTGTTACTGCCGGGTCATCCGGATGTGTACCTCAGACTGGGTGAAGCCGAAAGCTAGCGTTCTTAAGGGAATATTCGGTCGGTGAATTGAAGATGTTTTTTGCACTCACTCCATTGTGAACCCCCAGAAGTTATACACACTGTGATTTTCACATCACAATTCGGACATGTACACTAATGCATGCACACCCAGGGAAAGGAACCCTTAACAGAACTATTCTCTCTGGAAGATGTTTCTTACAATCTCACTGTAATATAACATAGCTAGCCGGATACAACTTGTCTGTTCAAGCAACTATGACCCCTACACCTAGTTTCCACGCATACCCCGGTCTATTCGGCCGTGCGAGTATTCGGAAACACTCCGCACCTTCGGGTCCGGAGGTTCAAGTGAAAAGGTCTTCCATGACAAATGCTATACAATTCAGCTAGAGTTACATATATCAAGGAAAGTACATAGTCACTTGGACTCAAACACTTCCTCCTCCGCACCGTCCAAAAGGCGGTCTAACTTACAATCCTGTTGGGAATATTTGGCGGCCACCTCTACTTGGGCATATACTAAACTAACGGGAATTTCTTCCCCATTCGACCCTAGCGGTCCGACACGGGCCATGTGATTAGCATCCAGCTTGGTATCGCATTTTCACCAAGGCCCAGGCCTCTCGCGCACCCTCTCAGCAGGCCGATATCTTCCATAGTCGGATACGCCTCCGCGCTCCTTTGAACAGCTCTACAAGCTTCTCCATACTTTCTAGAGGGGAGGCGGATGGCCATAGGGCCTTGGCAACACTCCGCATCGCCAGCCGAGCCTGTTCGTGCACTTGCGACAACCCTTGCAGTAGATCAATTGATGATCCGGACACCTCCTCTTCAGGACGGCCCGTCAATATACCTGCAATCATAACCATATCAGTTCCATTTATCTCCGAACTACTCTAAAGATAGTTCAGACACATATTGAATATGCCGCCCCGCAGCTTCTTGTTCTCCTTCACGGAGTCGGCTAGCTGGGCCCGCACATCTTTCAATTCTTTGCCCAATGTAGTGTTGGAATCCCGAAGCTTGTTTTTCTCCCCTCTGACTCGGGTCAGCACACGATCGCCTGCGGCGTGTAGCCTTTTCGCCTCTTTCTCTCCCGTTTGGGCGACCTTCAACTTCTCTTCAAGTTGATCTGGCAATCCTATTTTGTGATCACCAACAGTATTAGTACAAGTTGGTATACAATTATTTGTTCCTCAATGGAGGGGAATGTTACCAGAAGACGCCTTCTTGAAGTTTTCTAGTTCAGCGGTAGCAGCATTTAGTTGTGCCCGACACTGCTCCAGCTCTTGGGCTAGTAGGCCATTCTTCTCTCTAAGGACCTGGTTATACAACGATCCTTAAATCAGTTGTACCAGCTGCTTTCAGTCTCGGGGGCTACGGGCATATGGTTATCCTTTTCGAACAAAGAAAACTTACCTGCACATCTGTCAAATGTTGCTTTGTGGCTTTTCTAAGCCCATCTCAAGCAGCTCGGATGTATGCGTCAGCCGAGCTGAAGGCATTGAATGCCTCTTCCGAGAACTTGGGGTCTCGTAAGACAGCCCTGCAGCGCCAATGATTCATGGCGCTCTCTACTTCCGAGTGGGTAACGGACATATTTTTCGAACCCTCGGCCGAAGGACAGTCCGGCGTTGTCCCCATAGCGGCCCCCACCTCTCCGGTGGGATCTAAATCCCGGTTGTTGGAAGTGCGACCGGCCGGATCCCCGGACATAGTCCGGTGAACCTTTTTCCTGATACAGGACCAACATAACAATCACAGTTGGGTACGACTGCTAAAGCATACCATCAAATCCGTACCTCTTTGACGAAGGACCTGCTTTGTCTTCGCCGACCTTCCTTTTCGAGGCCCTGCTCAGCGGGAGCCGCTCTTCTTGGAGTCATCCCCGACGTAGTATGACGTGCCGAACGCCTCCCCTTTGAAGCATGAGACAGTGCGGTGGGTGAGGCAATGCGAGGAGACTCTTTCGAGGGGGGTTTCTCCTGATTACTTACGCGGGAAGCTGGAAGAAGACCGGGATAATCGGCGATGATGGCCACTTCCGTGCCGTCATAGCTCGCCTGGTAGAACACCCCTTCCGAAAGTACCACGAATATATCTGGGTCCTCTTCGAACCCAGGATCAAGTTCCCGGTTGTGGTTCTCCGGCTATGGGGCAGGGCTATTAAGCCCCTCGGTTACCCTCCGCCAGTGCTGTTTCAAAATAAACGGATTGGGAATTCGTTAAAAATGGCTAAGAGAGCGAAGTGAATAAAAGCAAAGGGGTTAGGACTTACCCAACTGGGGGAGTTGTACATGGAGTACCCGTCTCTGCGATTGATGCGGAGAAATTCTTCTTCCTCCCCTTTGAACAGCTCGGCCAGTATCTTGGCTAGAGCGGCGGGGGTGTCTGGACCTTTCCGACCACAACGGGAGGCATCATCCTCCCCATTGTAGTGCCACATTGGGGGCCCTCTGTACTGAAGTGGCTGAACCCCTCGCACTATGGAGGTCGCCATTACCTCTACTATTGTAAAACCGGACTGGGCAAGCATCCTTATCTTGCCCAGGAGCTGACGAACTTCCGCACTGTCCTCCTCTTCAAGACTTCGGGGACGCCAGCTGTGACGTTTCTTCAGCGGAACACTTGCAAATTCTGGGAGACCCTTGCGAACTGGGTCGGGAAGAGCAACGTCTTCTATATAGAATCATTTGGAAGGCCATTCTTCAGATGCCTTCCTTGGTGTGCCGGACAGGTATCCGGTATCGGCGACGCGCCATACTTTGGCTCCGCCCACTTCAAATATTGACCCCTGATGGTTGCGCGGGACAAGACAGAACAACTTTCTCCACAGTTTGAAATGGGCCTCAATGCCCAGGAACAGTTCGCACAAAGCGACATAGCCCGCAATATGCAGAATGGAGCCGGGAGTAAAGTTATGCAGCTGAAGGCCATAGTATTCCAGAAGCCCCCGGAGGAACGGATGGATTGGAAACCCAACGCCCCTTAGCAGATAAGGGACGAAACAAACTCACTCCCCCCGGATGGATTGGGAAAATCCTCCGCCTGGGTCTCACCATTAAGGGAGGCTAGCCCTGCTCGAACAGGGACCAGGTCTGCAGGGGGAGAAATCCCTGCATTTGCAGCTTCTCTAATTGGCTGTGGGCCACTGAGCACCTCTCCCACTCGCCTATCTCTGAGTCGAAGGAGGAACTGGGAATGCTAGCCATGTTGGAATGGCTTCTCCTAGTAGTCTTTGGGGATTTTTCCTCCGCGGGATGCTGAATGGATCTAAGATCTGATCTCTTTAAATGGGTGCTCTTCCTGGGCTGAATGGGGTGTTATTTGCAAAAATACCCTGACCTCCCGCATTCACACGACACGTGGAAGACGAGGTTATTAACGCGTAGAAGCCGAGGGGAGACATTGAATCTACGGCCGAATACATTACTTGGAAATCATTAAAGGAGGAACCCGCCTTGCAATGCCGAAGACAATTGGTGTGCCGAACACCTCGCTATTGAAGACTGGTTTGGGGGCTACTGAGGGAGTCCTGGACTAAGGGGTCCTCGGGCGTCCGGCCTGTTATCCATGGGCCAGACTGATGGGCTGTGAAGACACAAATGCCGAAGACTATACCCGTGTCCGGATAGGACTCTCCTTGGCGTCGAAGGCAAGCTTGGCGATCAACTATGAATATTCCTTCCTATGTAACCGACTCTATGTAACCCTAGATCCCCCCCCGGTGTCCATATAAACCGGAGGGTTTAGCCCGGAAAGGATATACTCATTACCATATTCATACAGGCTAGGCTTCTAGGGTTTAGCCATTACGATCTCGTGGTAGATCAACTCTTGTAATACTCATATTCATCAAGATCAATCAAGCAGGAAGTAGTGTATTACCTCCATAGAGAGGGCCCGAACCTGGGTAAACATCGTGTCCCCTGTCTCCTGTAACCATCGACCTTAGACGCACAGTTCGGGACCCCCTACCCGAGACCCGCCGGTTTTGACACCGACAGTGGGCGTGCAAAGCATTGGGAGCACGCCCGAGCCGACGGTGGTGACGGGGTGATCTCCTGAGTCGAAGGTTGCTACCTCTTGAGCATGCGTTGGTTTTTTCCTTGAAGAGGAAAGGGTGATGCAGCAAAGTAGCGTCAGTATTTCCCTCGGTTTTTGAGAACCAAGGTATCAATCCAGTAGGAGGCCACACGCAAGTCCCTCGTACCTACACAAACAAATAAGAACCTTGTAACCAACGCGATAAAGGGGTTGTCAATCCCTTCACGGCCACTTGCAAAGCTAAGATCTGATAGAGATGATAAGATAATATTTTTGGTATTTTTATAATAAATATTAAAAGTAAATATTGCAAAATAAACGACGACAGAAATAGCTCGTTGACGGGAGATTAATATGATGGAAAATAGACCCGGCGGCCATAGGTTTCACTAGTGGCTTCTCTCAAGATAGCAAAAGTATTACGGTGGGTGAACAAATTACTGCCGAGCAATTGATAGAAAAGTGCATAATTATGAGAATATCTAGGCATGATCATGTATATAGGCATCACGTCCGCAACAAGTAGACCGACTCCTGCCTGCATCTACCACTATTACTCCACACATCGACCGCTATCCAGCATGCATCTAGAGTATTAAGTTCATAAGAACAGAGTAACGCATTAGGTAAGATGACATGATGTAGAGGGATAAACTCAAGCAATATGATATAAACCCCATCCTTTTATCCTCGATGGCAACAATACAATACGTGCCTTGCTGCCCCTACTGTCACTGGGAAAGGACACCGCAAGATTGAACCCAAAGCTAAGCACTTCTCCCATTGCAAGAAAGATCAATCTAGTAGGCCAAACCAAACTGATAATTCGAAGAGACTTGCAAAGATAACCAATCATACATAAAAGAATTCAGAGAAGATTCAAATATTGTTCATAGATAATCTTGATCATAAACCCACAATTCATTGGATCTTGACAAACACACCGCAAAAAGAGTTACACCAAATAGATCTCCAAGAAGATCGAGGAGAACTTTGTATTGAGATCCAAAGAGAGAGAAGAATCCATCTAGCTAATAACTATGGACCCGAAGGTCTGTGGTCAACTACTCACACATCATCCAAGAGGCCATGGTGTTGATGTAGAAGCCCTCCATGATCGATTCTCCCTCCGACAGGACGCCGGAAAAGGCCCCAAGAAGGGATCTCACGGGTACAGAAGGTTGCGACGGTGGAAATAGGGTTTCGTGGTGCTCCTTGATGGTTTTGGGGTATGTAGGTATATATAGGAGGAAGAAGTAGGTCGGTGGAGCCACGAGGGGCCCACGAGGGTGGAGGGCGCGCCCCCTGCCTTGTGGCCTCCTCATTGATTTCTTGACGTCCACTCCAAGTCCTCTGGATCACGTTTGTTCCAAAAATCACGCTCCCGAAGGTTTCATTCCGTTTGGACTCCGTTAGATATTCTTTTTCTGCGAAACACTGAAATAGGCAAAAAAACAGCAATTTGCACTGGGCCTTGGGTTAATAGGTTAGTCCCAAAAATAATATAAAAGTGTATAAATAAGCCCATTAAACATCCAAAACAGAATATATAATAACATGGAGCAATCAAAAATTATAGATACGTTGGAGACGTATCAAAGGTCAGGTCGGCCTTGGGCGTCGCCCAACCTGGAGGAGCCCCCTGCCGCGTGGAGGCGGCGCCGATCTGGCGAAAGAACGGCTTGGTGTGACGGTCCGAGAGTGGCGCTTGTGAGCCGCCGAGGAGGGCCCGACAGCGCGGGGTGCCGGTACCGCGAAGCGCGAAGCGAAGAGGTTGCGTAGCTCCTCCCAAGATGTCACCGTAGATCCTGGGAGGTTGAGCAGCCAGGCGCGCGGTGCCCCAGTGAGGGACATGGGAAGCCAGTTGTCCATGACCTTGTCATCGCCCCCAGCCTTCAAGACGGCCCCTTCATATGCCAACAGGAAAGCCGACGGGTCCGTCGCGCCATCGTAGCGCGGCGGCATCTCTGCCTTGAACTTGGGTGGCCACTGCACCCGCCGCAAGGCGGGGGCCAAGGCCCGGAGCCCCCTGGCCCCGCCGCGGGCGTCTGTCGTTGCAGCCGGAAGAGTAGTGCCGGCCATGGGGGCGAAGCGCGGTGATCGCGAAGCGCAGATCGACGGAAGGAAAGCTTCGGCGCACCCCTACCTAGCGCGCCAAATGTCGGATTTCGGGTTCCGGCAAAACCCTTGAGGTTCGAACACTGGGGTGCGCATGAAGATCTCTCTCCCTAGATTGCTCTCACAACAATCACAAGGCCTAGCTCGACGAACCCAAAGAACAAGAGGCACAAGAGTTTATACTGGTTCGGGCCACCGATGTGGTGTAATACCCTACTCCAGTGTGGTGTGGTGGATTGCCTCTTGGGCTGAGGATGAACAGTTACAAGGGAAGAACAGCCTCCTGGGGAGAGGTGTTCTTGTGCTTGGTGAGCTTGTGTGGTTGAGGATGATCTGAATGATCTGTCCAGATGCACCCTATGGTGGTGTCTAGTCCTATTTATAGAGGCCCTGGTCCTCTCCCCAAATACTGAGCGGGAAGGGGTCCAACAACGGCCAAATTTGAAGGGAGACAACTAGTACAAGTTATCCTGGCTAAAGGTGGTCTTCGCCTGCCAAAGGCTCTGGTGGTGATGCCGTCTTGGGCTCCACGGTGACCTCCGTCCTGCCGTCCTGCTGGTCTTGGTCTCGTTGCACCGATATGGAAACCTTTGCCTAATGCCTCGGGACTCCTCGCCTGCGCTTGCCTCTTTAGCACCAAAGAGGAAACAAGGACACTACACGCGCTGGCGCCCGCCTGGCTCCGGTCGTCATGGCTTGATTCACAGGAATCTCGCGAGGTGTCCCTTGCCTTGATCTCTCCGCCCCTCGCGAGCCGGCCTGGTGAGGCTGCCCCCGAGGAGGTCTTGCATCGTCCGCCTCGCGAGGTTTGGCCCCTTGCGAGGGTCTTGAGTGTTTGCTGGTAAGGATGGGCCATACAGGGCCGCTGGTGGAGCCATGCTGTGGGCCGCAGGCTGGCAAGTCTGGTGACCCCCGTTCCCAGGACGCCGACACTTGTGTCCCCAACACACCCAATACAATGGTAAATTGTATAGGTGCACTAGTTCGGCGAAGAGATGGTGATACAAGTGCAAGATGGATGGTAGATATAGGTTTTTGTAATCTGAAAATATAAAAACAGCAAGGTAACTAGTAGCAAAAGTGAGCGTAAACGGTATTGCAATGCTTCAAAACAAGGCTTAGGGTTCATACTTTCACTAGTGCAAGTTCTCTCAACAATAATAACATAATTGGATCATATAACAATCCCTCAACGTGCAGCAAAGAGTCACTCCAAAGTCACTAATAGCGGAGAACAAACGAAGAGATTATTGTAGGGTACGAACCCACCTCAAAGTTATTCTTTCTGATCAATCCATTGGGCTATTCCTATAAGTGTCACAAACAGCCCTAGAGTTCGTAGTAAATTAACACCTTAAGACACAAATCAACCAAAACCCTAATGTCACCTAGATACACCAATGGCACCTCAAGTATCCGTCGGTATGATTATACGATATGCATCACACAATCTCAAATTCATCTATTCAACCAACACAAAGAACTTCAAAGAGTGCGCCAAAGTTTCTACCGGAGAGTCAAGACGAAAACGTGTGCCAACCCCTATGCATAGATTCTCAAGGTCACGGAACCCGCAAGTTGATCACCAAAACATACATCAAGTGAATCAATAGAATACCCCATTGTCACCACGGGTATCCCACACAAGACATACATCAAGTGTTCTCAAATCCTTAAAGACTCAATCCGATAAGATAGCTTCAAAGGGAAAACTCAATCCATTACAAGAAGATAGAGGGGGAGAAACATCATAAGATCCAACTATAATAGCAAAGCTCGCGATACATCAAGATTGTGCCATATCAAGAACACGAGAGAGAGAGAGAGAGAAAGGTCAAACACATAGCTACTGGTACATACCCTCAGCCCCAAGGGTAAACTACTCCCTCCTCGTCATGGAGAGCGCCGGGATGATGAAGATGGCCACCGGTGATGATTCCCCCCTCCGGCAGGGTGCCGGAACAGGGTTTCGATTGGTTTTTGGTGGCTACAGAGGCTTGCGGCGGCGGAACTTCCGATCTAGGTTTCTTTTTGGGGGTTTCTGTATTTATAGGAATTTTTGGCATCGGTCTCACGTCAGGGTGGTCTCTGAGTCATCCACGAGGTAGGGGGCGCGCCCAGGGGGTAGGGCGCGCCCTCCACCCTCGTGGATGGCTCGGGACTCTTCTGTCCCAACTATTTTACTCCGGGGGCTTCTTTTGGTCCATAAAAAATCATCAAAAATTGGCACATCAATTGGACTCCGTTTGGTATTCTTTTTCTGTAAAACATAAAAACAAGGAAAAAAACAGAAACTGGCACTGGGCTCTAGGTTAATAGGTTAGTCCCAAAAATCATATAAAATAGCATATAAAACATCCTAGATGGATAATATAATAGCATGGAACAATCAAAAATTATAGATACATTGGAGACATATCAAGCATCCCCAAGCTGAATTCTTGCTCGTCCTCGAGTAGGTAAATGATAAAAACAAATTTTTTGATGCCGAATGCTACCTAACATATTTATCCATGTAATTCTCTTTATTGTGGCAAGAATATTTAGATCCATAAGATTCAAAACAAAAGTTTGATATTGACATAAAAATAATAATACTTCAAGCATACTAACAAAGCAATCATGTCTGCTCAAAATAACATGGCCAAAGAAAGCTATCCCTACAAAATCATATAGTCTGGCTATGCTCTATCTTCATCACACAAAATATTTAAATCATGCACAACCCCGGTTTCAGCCAAGCAATTGTTTCATACTTTATTCTCAAACTTTTTCAAGTTTCACGCAATACATGAGCATGAGCCATGGACATAGCACTATAGGTGGAATAGAATGGTGGTTGTGGAGAAGACAAAAAGAAGGAGATAGCCTCACATCAACTAGGCGTATCAACAGGCTATGGAGATGCCCATCAATAGATATCAATGTGAGTGAGTAGGGATTGCCATGCAATGGATGCACTAGAGCTATAAGTGTATGAAAGCTCAAAAAGAAACTAAGTGGGTGTGCATCCAACTTGCTTGCTCACAAAGACCTAGGGCAATTTGAGGAAGCCTATCATTGGAATACACAAGCCAAGTTCTTATAATGAAAATTCCCACTAGTATATGAAAGTGACAACACAGGAGACTCTCTATTATGAAGATCATGGTGCTACTTTGAAGCACAAGTGTGGTAAAAGGATAGTAGAATTGCCCCTTTCTCTCTTTCTCTCTCATTTTTTTATTTTTTTATTTGGGCCTTTCTCATTTTTTTGGCCTCTTTTTTTATTTTTTTATTTTTCGTCCGGAGTCGCGTCCCGACTTGTGGGGAAATCATAGTCTCCATCATCCTTTCCTCACTGGGACAATGCTCTAATAATGATGATCATCACACTTTTATTTACTTACAACTCAAGAATTACAACTCGATGCTTAGAACAAAATATGACTCTATATGAATGCCTCCGGCGGTGTACCGGGATGTGCAATGATTCAAGAGTGACATGTATGAAAGAATTATGAACAGCGGCTTTGCCACAAATACGATGTCAACTATATGATCATGCAAACCAATATGACAATGATGAAGCGTGTCATAATAAACGGAACGGTGGAAAGTTGCATGGCAATATATCTCGGAATGGCTATGGAAATGACATAATAGGTAGGTATGGTGGCTGTTTTGAGGAAGGTAATGGTGGGTGTTATGGTACCGGCGAAAGTTGCGCGGCACAAGAGAGGCTAGCAATGGTGGAAGGTAGAGAGTGCGTATAATCCATGGACTCAACATTAGTCATAAAGAACTCACATACTTATTGCAAAAATATATTAGTCGTCGAAACAAAGTACTATGCACATGCTCCTAGGGGAAGGGTTGGTAGGAGTTAACCATCGCACGATCCCAACCTCCACTCATAAGGAAGACAATCAATAAATACCTCATGCTCCAACTTCATCACATAACGGTTCACCATACGTGCATGCTACGGGAATCACAAACTTCAACACAAGTATTTCTACAATCCACAATTACTCCACTAGCATGACTCTAATATCACCATCATCATATCTCAAAACAATCATAAAGAATCAAACTTCTCATAGTATTCAATGCACTTTATATGAAAGTATTTATTATATCCCTCTTGGATGCCTATCATATTAGGACTAAATTTATAACCAAAGCCAATTACCACGCTGTTCTAAAAGACTCTCAAAATAATATAAGTGAAGCATGAGAGCAAACGACATACTACTCCGAAAGATATAAGTGAAGATCAATGAGTAGTCGAATATTATGTAACTATGTGAAGACTCTCTAACATTTAAGAATTTCAGATCTTGGAATATTATATAAACAGAAAGCAAAACAAATAAAACAAAATGACGCTCCAAGCAAAACACATATCATGTGGTGAATAAAAATATAGCTCCAAGTAAAGTTACCGATGAACGTAGACGAAAGAGGGGATGCCATCCGGGGCATCCCCAAGCTTAGGCTCTTGGTTGTCCTTGAATATTACCTTGGGGTTCCTTGGTCATCCCCAAGCTTAGGCTCTTGCCACTCCTTATTCCATAGTCCATCAAATCTTTACCCAAAACTTGAAAACTTCACAACACAAAACTCAACAGAAAACTCGTCAGCTCCGTTAGTATAAGAAAATAAATCACCACTTTTGGTAATGTTGTGAACTCATTCTAAATTCATATTGGTGTAATATCTACTGTATTCCAACTTCTCTATGGTTCATACCCTCTGACACTACTCATAGATTCATCAAAATAAGCAAACAACACATAGAAAACAGAATCTGTCAAAAACAGAACAGTCTGTAGTAATCTATAACTATCTAATACTTTTTTAACTCCAACAATTCTGAAATAAATTGGTGGACGTGAGGAATTTTTCTATTTATCTTCTGCAAAAATAATCAACTTAAAATCACTCTTCTGTAAAAAATGACAGCTAATCTCGTGAGTGCAAAGTTTCTGTTTTTTACAGCAAGATCGCATTAACTTTCACCCAAGTCTTCCCAAAGGTTCTACTTGGCACAAACACTAATTAAAACATAAAACCACATCTAACCAGAGTCTATATATATTATTTATTAATAAACAGGAGCAAAAGGCACAAAAATAAAATTGGGTAGCCTCCCAACAAGCGCTAACGTTTAACACCCCTAGCTAGGCATGATGATTTCAATGGTGCTCACATAAAAGATAAGAAATGAAACATAAAGAGAGCATCATGAAGAATATGACTAGCACATTTAATTATAACCCACTTCCTATGCATAGGGATTTTGTGAACAAACCATTTATGGGAGCAAGAATCAACTAGCATAGGAAAGCAAAACAAGCATAACTTCAAGATTTTAAGCACATAGAGAGGAAACTTGGTATTATTGCAATTCTTACAAGCATATATTCCTCCCTCATAATAATTTTCAGTAGCATCATGAATGAATTCAACAATATAAGTATCACATAAAGCATTCTTTTCATGATCTACAAGCATAGAAAATTTACTACTCTCCACACAAGCAAAATTCTTCTCATTCGGAATAGTGGGAGTATCATAAGAAACTCGGATACTATAAATTGTTTCCACATTAAAAGATTAATGTTCAGAAAAAGGGTAATCATAATCATGACAAGTTTTATAAATATAATGATCACTACTTTTTATAACATAAGTATCATCACAATAATCATCAGAAGTAGCAACTTTGTTCTCATTATAATCAATTGAAACCTCTTCCAAGATAGTGGAATCATTACTAAATAAAGTCATGACCTCTCCAAATCCACTTTCATAATTGTCACAATAAGATTCAACACCCTCCAGAATAGTGGGATCATTACTTCCTAAAGTTGACACTCTTCCAAACCCACTTTCATCAATATAATCATCATAAATAGGAGGCATGCTATCATCATAATAAATTTGCTCATCAAAACTTGGGGGGCTAAAATATCATCTTCATCAAACATAGCATCCCCAAGCTTGGGACAAACATTAATTGCATCAAATAAATTCTCAAACATGTCATTTTCATCAAACATAGCATCCCCAAGCTTGGGCCTTTGCATATCATAAGCATAATCACTCTCATCATTAATAGTATGGATAGCACCAATAGTATAGCAATTATTGTCATCACAATGAGTAGTAGGCATAACCATAATAGGAGCAACATCATTTGGGAGGGATACCTTTTTACCTTTTCTTCTCCGTCTTTTCTTTTTCTTCTCCACATTATGTGTGGGTTTAATCCTCTTTTTGGAGCTCCTTATTAATGATATTGGTTGAATAGAAGGCTCTTCCTCGTTACCTGATTCATCATAAGAAATAATAGGAGGGTATTGGGAAACATCTTCCCTTTCATTATTATTCTCTTCATCTTCTATTTGTTTCTTTGTCTTTATGTAATTGGCAATATAAGGATTCTCAATGCAATTCACCGCACAATACATATAAATTTCCTCTAGATCAAAAGCAAGAAATCTCTCAAGGTTATATTCTGGAATGCCCTTAGTTATGCGTTTCATTTCTTCATATCCCATAAGCAAACTAACTTCATTATGATGCACAAGGGAAATCAAGTCATCACAATTTTTGGACATGATTCGATCATGAAATAATTTGCATTGGAGATTTAAATGACCATGTTCATTGCAAAGTTCACAAGGATGGCTAAAAATATTAAATTCTTCAGCACAAGCATCTAGCCTCTCTTGCAACCATTTAGTTTCTAAATACTTATGCCTCTTGCAAAATCTATCTTCCCTATTTGGTGTGTACTTGCAAACTCTATGCACTCCATAAAAGTTGACATGCTTATAAGAGACATTTTTATCATGACTAGTGCAATCATCATTAGTACTATGGGTATTCAAAGAGTTCATACTAACAACATTGCAATCATGCTCATCTTTCAAAGATCTAGTGCCAAACATTTTATTGCATTCTTCTTCTAACACTTTGGCACAATTATAGGAATCCTTATTTTCATGAAAGACATTGAAAAGATGAAGCATATGTGGCAACCTCAATTCCATTTTTTGTAGTTTTCTTTTATAGACTAACTAGTGATAAAACAAAAAACTAAAAGATTCAATTGCAAGATCTAAATATATACCGTCAAGCTCTAACCTCCCCGGCAACGGCGCCAGAAAAGAGCTTGATGTCTACTACACAACCTTCTTCTTGTAGACGTTGTTGGGCCTCCAAGTGCAGAGGTTTGTAGGACAGTAGCAAATTTCCCTCAAGTGGATGGCCTAAGGTTTATCAATCTGTGGGAGGCGTATGATGAAGATGGTCTCTCTCAAACAACCCTACAACCAAATAACAAAGAGTCTCTTGTGTCCCCAACACACCCAATACAATGGTAAATTGTATAGGTGCACTAGTTCGGCGAAGAGATGGTGATACAAGTGCAATATGGATGGTTGCTACCTCTTGAGCATGCGTTGGTTTTCCCTTGAAGAGGAAAGGGTGATGCAGCAAAGTAGCATAAGTATTTCCTTCAGTTTTTTAGAACTAAGGTATCAATCCAGTAGAAGACTACACGCAAATCGCCTAGTACCTGCACAAACAATCAAGAACCTTGCAACCAACGCGATAAAGGGGTTGTCAATCCCTTCACGGGCACTTGCAAAAGTGAGATCTGATAAAGATAATAAGATAAATATTTTTGGTATTTTTTGTATAGATTGGAAAATAAAGATTGCAAAATAAATAGTAAACTAGAATTATAGATCAGAAACTTATATAATGTAAAGTAGACCCGGGGGCCATAGGTTTCACTAGTGGCTTCTCTCAAGATAGCATATATTACGGTGGGTGAACAAATTACTGTCGAGCAATTGATAGAAAAGCGCATAGTTATGATAATATCTAGGCATGATCATGAACATAGGCATCACGTCCGTGTCAAGTAGACCGAAACGATTCTGCATCTACTACTATTACTCCACACATCGACCGCTATCCAGCATGCATCTAGAGTACTAAGTTCATAAGAACAGAGTAATGCATTAGGCAAGATGACATGATGTAGAGGCATAAACTCAAGCAATATGATATAAACCCCATCTTTTTATCCTCGATGGCAACAATACAATACGTGTCGGTTCCCTTTCTGTCACTGGGATCGAGCACCGCAAGATTGAACCCAAATCTAAGCACTTCTCCCATTGCAAGAAAGATCAATCTAGTAGGCCAAACTAAACCGATAATTCAAAGAGACTTGCAAAGATATTAAATCATGCATATAAGAATTTAGAGAAGAATCAAATATTGTTCATAGATAATCTTGATCAAAAACCCACAATTCATCGGATCTCGGCAAACATACCGCAAAAAGTATTACATCGAATAGATCTCCAAGAAAATCGAGGAGAACTTTGTATTGATAACCAAAGAGAGAGAAGAAGCCATCTAGCTAATAACTATGGACCCGAAGGTCTGTGGTAAACTACTCACACATCATCGGAGAGGCTATGGTGTTGATGTAGAAGCCCTCCGTGATCGAATCCCCCTCCGGCAGATCGCCGGAAAAAGCCCCAAGATGGGATCTCACGGGTACAAAAGGCTGCGGCGGTGGAAAAGTGGTTTCGTGGCTCCCCTGGATGTTTTCAGGGTATAAGATTATATATAGGCGAAAGAAGTAGGTTGGTGGACCTACAAGGGGCCCACGAGGGTGGGGGCGTACCTACCCCCCTGGGCGCGCCCTCCTGCCTCGTGGCCGCCTCGTTGCTTCCTTGACTTCCACTCCAAGTCTCCTAGATTGTGTTTGTTCCAAAAAAGATCCTCGCGAAGGTTTCGTTCCGTTTGATATTCCTTTCCTGCGAAACATTGAAATAGGAAAAAAAAACAGGAATTTGCACTGGGCCCTCGGTTAATAGGTTAGTCCCAAAAATAATATAAAAAGGTATATTAAAGCCCATTAAACATCCAAAACAGATAATATAATAGCATGGAACAATCAAAAATTATAGATACGTTGGAGACGCATCAATGGTAGATATAGGTTTTTGTAATATGAAAATATAAAAACAGCAAGGTAACTAGTAGCAAAAGTGAGCGTAAACGGTATTGCAATTCTTACAAGGCCTAGGGTTCATACTTTCACTAGTACAAGTTCTCTCAACAATAATAACATAATTTGATCATATAACAATCCCTCAACATGCAGCAAAGAGTCACTCCAAAGTCACTAATAGCGGAGAACAAATGAAGAGATTATTGTAGGGTACGAAACCACCTCAAAGTTATTCTTTCCGATCAATCCATTGGGCTATTCCTATAAGTGTCACAAACAGCCCTAGAGTTCGTAGTAAATTAACACCTTAAGACAAAAATCAACCAAAACCCTAATGTCACCTAGATACTCCAATGTCACCTCAAGTATCCATGGGTATGATTATACAATATGCATCACACAATCTCAGATTCATCTATTCAATCAACATTTCATCTATTCAATCAACACAAAGAACTTCAAAGAGTGCCCCAAAGTTTCTACCAGAGAGTCAAGACGAAAACGTGTGCCAACCCCTATGCATAGATTCACAAGGTCACGGAACCCGCAAGTTGATCACCAAAACATACATCAAGTGAATCAATAGAATACCCCATTATCACCACGGGTATCCCACGCAAGACATACGTCAAGTATTCTGAAATCCTTAAAGACTCAATCCGATAAGATAACTTCAAAGGGAAAACTCAATCCATTACAAGAACATAGAGGGGGATAAACATCATAAGATCCAACTATAATAGCAAAGCTCACAATACATCAAGATCGTGCCATATCAAGAACACGAGAGAGAGAGAGAGAGAGAGATCAAACACATAGCTACTGGTACATACCCTCAGCCCCGAGGGTGAACTACTCCCTCCTCGTCATGGAGAGCGCCGGGATGATGAAGATGGCCACCGGTGATGATTCCTCCCTCCGGTAGGGTGCCGGAACAGGGCCCCGATTGGTTTTTGGTGGCTACAGAGGCTTGCGGCGGCGGAACTCCCGATCTAGGTTTCTTTTCGGGGGTTTCTGTATTATAGGAATTTTTGGCGTCGGTCTCACGTCAGGGGGGTCTCCGAGTCATCCACGAGGCAGGGGGCGCGCCCAGGGGGGTAGGGCACACCCTCCACCCTCGTGGATGGCTCGGGACTCTTCTGGACCAACTATTTTACTCCGGGGGCTTCTTCTGGTCCATAAAAAATCATCAAAAATTGGCACGTCAATTGGACTCCGTTTGGTATTCCTTTTGTGTAAAACTCAAAAACAAGGAAAAAAACAGAAACTGGCACTGGGCTCTAGGTTAATAGGTTAGTCCCAAAAATAATATAAAATATCATATAAATGCATGGAACAATCAAAAATTATAGATACGTTGGAGACGTATCAGTGCCGTCCGTTCGGCACCAGATCGGATTGGATCGTGATTGGATCGCGAAGAGTACAACTGCATCAACTGTGTTACATACGGTAATGCTTTCGGTCTACAAGGATGCATAGACACACTCCCCTCTCATTTCTATGCATCTCATAGATTAGATCTTGGGAGGATTCGTAGGAATTCTTTTGATTTTCATGCAACGTTCCCCATCAGTGACATCATGAGCTAGGTCTATGCGTAGATGTGTATGCACGAGTAGAACACAAAGAAGTTGTGGGCGTTGATGTTCAAATTTCTTAATTCCTTTATTATTTTGGATTTGGTGGTATTGTGGGATGAAGCGTCTCCGACTAACCTTACTTGTCCTCACACAAGAGACCGGTTCCACTGACTAACTTGCAACTTATATTGCATAGAAGTGACTGGTGGGTGTCTATCTCTCCCACCTTAGTTGAATTTGATTTGACAATGACAGTCCTTGTAGAAGGTTAAAAGGCAACTTGTATATCTCCATTGTGGTTCTGCGTAGATAAGAACGGTTCTTATAGTTTGCCCTAGAAGCCACGTAAAATTTGCAAGAACAAAGTAGAGGACGTCTAACTTGTTTTTGCAGGGCATGTTGTGATGTGGTATGGACAAAACGTGATGTGATGTATGAGATGATCATGTTTTGTAATAGGTTCACAACATGCATGTCGATGAGTACGACAACCGGCAGGAGCCATAGGGTTGTCTTTAATTTATTGTATGACCTGTGTGGCAATCATTAAACGCCATGTAATTGCTTTACCTTGTTGCTATGAGTTAGCATTACTCGTAAGAAATAGTTGGTGGAGACAACCACATGATAGCATGATGATGGAGATCATGGTGTCATGCCGGTGATGATGGAGATCATGCCGGTGCTTTGGAGATGGAGATCAAAAGCACAAGATGATGATGGCCATATCATGTCACATATTGATTGCATGTTATGTTTATCTTTTTATGCATCTTATTTTGCTTAGGACGATGGTAGAATTATAAGATGATCCCTTCACTTAATTTAAAGATAAAAGGTGTTCTTCCTAAGTATGCACCGTTGTGGAAGTTCACCACTTCGAAGCACCTCGCGATGATCGGATGTGATAGACTCTACATTCGCATACAACGGGTGTAAGCCAGTTTTACACATGTGGAATACTTGGGTTAAACTTGACGAGCCTAGCATGTACAGATATGGCCTCAGAACACGGAGGGCCGAAAGGTTGAACATGAGTCATATAGTAGATATGATCAACATGGATATGTTCACCATTGATGAGCACCCCATCTCACGTGATGATTGAACATGGGTTTGTTGATTTGGATCATGTAACACTTAGACAACTTGAGGGATGTTGATTAAAGTGGGAGTTCACTAGTAGTTTGATTAACTGAACCAATTATCATGAACATAGTCTAATTATCTTTGAATTGATGTTGTAGATCAATGGCTCGCGCTGTAGATCCCCTGGATTTTAATGCGTTCCTAGAGAAAGCTAAGTTGAAAGATGATGGAAGCAACTATGCGGACTAGGTCCGTAATTTGAGGAATATCCCCACTACTGCACACAAGGCTTACGTCCTTGACGCACCGCTAGGTGAACCACCCGCTCCTGCAAATCTAGACACTATGAACGTCTGGCACACAAGAAATGATGATTGCGTGATAGTTTAGTGTGCCATGCTTTACGGCTCTGAACAGGGGCTCCAAAGATGTTTTTAGCACCAGAGAGCATATGGGATGTTCCAGGAGCTGAAATTGGTATTTCAGGCTCATGCCTGGGTTGAGAGGTATGACACCTCAGACAGGTTCTTTGGCTGCAAGATGGAGGAGAACAACTTCGTTAGTAAGCACGTACTCAAAATGTCTGGGTACTACAACCGCTTGAATGAGTTTGGAGTTAATCTTCCAGATGAAGTAGCGAATGACAGAGTTCTCCAGTCACTGCCACCAAGCTACAAGGGCTTTGTGATGAATTATAATATGCAAGAGATGGCAAAAATGATCCTTGAGCTCTTTGCGATGCTTAAGGTTGCGGAGGTAGAAATCAAGAAAGAGCATCAAGTGTTGATGGTCAACAATACCACTAGTTTCAAGAAAGGCAAAGGAAACAAAGGAAACTTCAAGAAGAATGGCAAGCCAGTTGCCGCTCCCGTGAAGAAACCCAAGGCTGGACCCAAACCTGAGACTGAGTGCTTCTATTGCAAGGGGAATGGCCACTGGAAGCGGAACTGCCCCAAGTACTTGGCGGATAAGAAGATTGACTACAAAAAAAAAGACACTTCTGTGATGATACGTGTTTGTCATAGTAGGTCACGTTTTCTGTCATGCATGTACATCCATGACAATTTTATGACAGAATCAAGATAGTCATACATGTGCTGTCGTAGAAGTGTTCCATGACATTACCAAAATTATCATCACGGAAGTGTCCACTCATGACGATAAATCACGCGTCATAGAAGTGCTTTCGTCAAGGGTGACCGACATGTGGCATCCACCGTAACGGGACGTCGTTAAGCTATCGGGTCCGGTTTTGGATCCGATAACTCGTTAACAGCCGGGACCAATGGGGATTTTCCACGTGTAAAATTCTCATTGGCCGGAGGAAACACGTGTTGGATCAACGTTCGGACAGATGTCATCCACTCATTGGACAGGAGGCGCCTATGATACGTCGACACGTGGCACGGCCCAACAGAGGCCCATTCCGGTGAAAAGGCCGGCCCAGCTAAAGGCCCACCATGTTTTTTACACTAGTGGGCTGGCCCGTTAACAGCCTGCCATGTTTTGGGTCAAATTGAGGCCCATACCAGATCAGGCCCGTTCACAGCCTGCCGCGTTTCGGGCCAAATTTACGGCCCATATCGGATCAAGCCCGTTAACAAGCCACTGTTCTTTTGGGCCCATACTAAGACAGGTTTGTATTTCAGCCTGTTAAATGCCCGTTTACCAGTTCGGCCCGATAATATTTTTGGCCTGTTAGCGGCCCATGGTGCATCTGGGACGTTGTCAACCCAGTTTAACTTTAGGCCATTTAACGGCCCATGCAGAAACTGGGCTATTTCTTGTCCGAAGTAACTTTAGGCCTCTTAACGGCCCGTAGTCTTCGTGGATAAATTTCAGCCCAACTGGCCTATCGGCCCTGGCCTGTGTAATAGTTGGGCCTAATTACAGCCCATGTTGAATCCGGCCTACTTACAGCCCATCTGATAATGGCCCGTGACACTTTTAGGCCTATGACCCGCGTAGATATCGGCCTGCTTAAAGCCCATAATTTTATTGGGCCAAACAGGCCCGAGATATATTTTGGCCTGTTAACTGCTCGTCCTATTTGGGCCAAACATGGGCCTTAGGCAATTTCGGCCTGTATTGGCCCGTGATTTTTTCGCCTCAACGCTAGCCCAATCTAGGTTTTAGCCTGTTAAAAGCCCATGGTATTCTCTGGCCCAGCTGGACAGAACTTTACTCGGCCTGTTAAAGGCGGGAAACAACTATAGGTTTAGACCTGCTAAAGGCCCAATATGATTATAGGCCCAGGTTTTGGCCCATATGAGTAACGGGCCGGCCTGAAGACCGACAACACTGAGATCCACTGAACCTTCCGGCCTAAATTACAGCATACCGACCAAGAATAAACCTAGACTATACAACAAAGAAATTACAGCATATTACATCCCCTCGGCATCAAAGTTCGCGCCAGTGATAATAAAGGGCAACCAGACAGCAGATTACATAAACTGGGCAGGTCGCCACCAGTGGAAGTTAACAGGCGGACAAAATAATAGACAGAACCGACAGCACTTCAACACAGTTCAAGAAAGGTTAGCCCGGCCCAGGAGCTGCAGCGCAAGCAGCTTAGCAACCTGATGAGACTGCGCTTCTTTGGCGCTCATATCCACCAACTTAAGCTGCATAGCATCAATAAACGTCCTGTACTTACGGTTAATCTTGCATAGAGATTGGAGTTCCAGTCGTATTTGAGCGGAAGCATGTATTTCTGCTTGAATTTCAGACTGAAGAAGTCGAACAGATTCAGGCGGCGACTTCATCGAGCTTGTGTCACTGAGTAAGTTTGACACTACATCAAGATGTGACTTCGTGGTTGTATCCCTACCCTCAATATGTGTTGCCTTCTCCTCTGGAATATGTGTTAGAGGGACAAACAATGGGTTCGTCTCACTATCATTGTGGCAGTTCTTCCTAGCAGCAGTGTTGTCACCCTGAAAGAGAAACAAGTAGGTAGATAACAGGTTTTGCACGTATAAGCATCAGCGCTGTCAATTCATCTCATTTCTTTGTCAGAAATAAAGAGACACGGTTTAAAATAGCATTAACATAATAGGCATTGTTCATAGTTAAGACGGCAGGAAATGGCATTGTGCAGGAGCGGCCAGCTTCACCAGACCACTGGATTACAGATCAAGAACACAAGCATAGATGTAGTTCTAAACAACGTATAAGCATGAATGGTGAGTGCACTGTCAATTTATACCATTTCAGATTGGTAAATAAAGAGACACGATTTAAATAACATTAATATAATATGGCATTGTTCATAGTTGAGACATAGCAGGATATGACATTGTGCTGTTGTTGGTAGTCTCACCACACCACTGGATTACAGATCAAGAACACAAGCATACACATAGTGCTAAAGAAGATAACTTGCTATGTTTAGTTTAATTTACATGGTACGAATAAGGAACTAGATTGTACAACTAAAGACTGAAATTGAGAAGGACAAACTTATGTTTATGTACTTCTACTTTATAAACTTTGAACAAGCAATTTGATGCAGACGACAAAAATAAACAGCATTTGCACTCATAGCTATCCAAATATAAACAACAAAGTTTGAAGGCTCGAGGAGGACAAACTTACATTAGTAGTGAAGACAGGCTCTATAAAGGCCTTGTCCATATTGATGGGGGGGGCAATTCAAGAAGTTTACCGCACACTCTTCTTCAAGAGTATTGCCTTTATTCTACATTTTGTCAAGAGTAAATATAGATGTGAAAATATAGGAACAAATGGCGATTATTTAACTTAAGATGCAGAGTACAAATGTAAATACAGCATACAGGCAGAAGGCACTGACAAGAGCAATGCGGAGCTAAACTTCTTCAGTAACATTGGTTTTATTCAATATTTTGGCAAGAGTAAATGTAGATCTGATGTGTAGAAAAATGGAGGACAAGGGAAAATAAGCTGCAAAGTGTACATGAAGAACTAGCTGACAAATATAAGTACAGTGATGAAGGACAACAGATACTTACAAGAACAATGCAGAACTAAATTTCTTCATAGGCATTGGGTTTATTCTACATTAATTTAAGCATTAATATAGATCTGATAATTTGGAGCGAACAGTGGATAAGCAAGCTATAATGCACAATGATGTCACATAATCCACCAGGTATGAATGTAAGGACAGCGATAGGACAATAGGTACTCACAAGAGCAAAGCAGCGACCAGCATAGTTGCGATATCCTAGGTTTTGCGGCGCTGGTTCGATCGCCAATATACGTCGGGTGCTATGTGATTTCTCCGGTAGCACCACCTTTTTCAAGGACTTTGCTTGTACTCCTTCAGGTTCTGCAATCACCCTCTTCCTTTTGGATGTCTGAAACACAAGAACAACATTTGAATGGAAAAACATGGTATGACGACAAATGGAATAGGTGTTGATAATGGATGGGCATGGCATCTTCACATATATCATGAGTAAACTAAGCAGATGGCGGTGCAACGAAGCAAAAGAAATGCAAGACACCTTATGCAAGATATGTGCAACCAATAAAACCTTGCCAAATTAGAACAGGCACCTTATTGGGTGAACAGGATAGGCCATCTGCCTTTGACTCCTTGAGCTCAGAATAGTCATTAGGATCATATTCTGAATACGAATCTATAGGTCGGGAGCATGTGGGTTTCATTGCATCCACAATGGACCTCAATCCCTTGATGCCAAGTTTGTTACCCATTGAACTGTTCCGCAATATTCTTCTGATGTGCGCATTCTTATATTCATTGTGATTACGTACAATATCTGTAAAGCATGAAAACACAAATAGTAGTGAGATTATCTTTGTAATGCAGAGGATATTGTAATATAATAGAGGCTCCCTGTAAACCCTTGTGTGCTATCACTGGATTCTGATGAGAGAGCCCATGTGTGCTGTAATATGGTGAGTAGATTAATATAATCTGGCACAACTACACAAAAAATAAGCTCCCTGTTGGGGGCCCCAGATGTAAGGATAGTTGGCAGACGATAGGTTCATAATATACCGTATAGAAAGTTTATTGCCAAACCATGATAACGAGAGCGCAGAGCCAGTAGGCAGATCGTAGTGTAGATAATAGGGGTACACCATAACCACCATAAATAAATCGGGAAAGCGGAACTGGCTGGAAAACATAGGGTTTTGCCGCTACTAATATGCAGCCTATCGATCACCTACAGGCCAGCTCTATTCATCTGAAGGCGCACAACTGTTACTATCAGTTTAGTCTATCAAAGACCGCGCGGCTCCCACCATTTCCGGGGTATTATGGCAGACCAACTCGAAGTGCGAAATCATTTAGCAGAACCGGCCCAATAGAGGTGTCGACTGCAGATGTCCCTGCTCCCCTTCCTGACAAGGAACATACTGTGCTTACTAAAGAAGAACAGAAGAGGAACATGTTAAAGAACAGAAGAGGAAGCATATTCTGCATGTCTGCATGCAAGTCGCGTGACTTTTGTCATTTGGGTCAGTCGACCATTTCAGGCTGTTGGATGAAGATCCTACGTCTCCTAACCCTTCTTCTTCCTCGTCTCTGATTCTTCCCATACAGAACACCGCACGGGCCGCCGGCCGAACCACCGGCCCCCACCGCCTGTGTTCCTCCGCCACCCCCACCCCCCCCACCCGCGTCGAGTTTTCTTCGTTCGGCGAGGCCCCACCACCGCCCCCACAACCACCGTCCCCACCCGAGCCCCTTCCTTCGCACCGGCGAACTCCGGCGAGCTCTCAAAAATCGACTGACCCAATTTTGAAATTTAGTCTACTGTCATTTAACTAGTGTGGAATATAAAAGGGGAAAACCATAAGCATTGCGAGTATAGTGTTGAGCGTGCCATGGCGGATATGAAGGTGCAAACCGGACAAAGGCAACTTTGCAACCAATGTTTGCTTTCAACTAGCAAGTAAGGGATGGACAAGAAATCAGAGTAAAGCAGTGGCGATCTATTTTCTTGCTGCGATAAATAAGTTGAGTAGATACGAAAGAGTACCGCCTCTGGAGCGGCGCCGTGTATGCATCTGCTGAGAATTTGACGGTGCTGCGGTAGCGATGGCTGTCGGCGGCGTGGAAGCAGATCTAGGAGGGTAGACGGTGGCGGCGGGGCGCGGTGGACGAGACGGTCGTAGGAGCGGCGCCGACAAGGTAGACAACAGCGGGGATGAAGCGAGAGGACGGGATGCAAGGATCCCGGTCCGAAGCAGTGGATGAGAGAGGTCGATCTCTTATAATGGCCGACGGCGTCGGGGTATCAGCTCCGGCATGGTGGAGGAGGACGGCGGTGGATGGGGTGGCGGACGGAGGAGGCTAGGGTGGAGAGGGTGTTTTGGCGCCCACGGAGTACGAATGGGGAAATGGAGGGAGAGAGGAAGGGGGAACCATGTCTTCAGGGCGCGCTTGTCTCAAATGCGAGGAAATTTACAAACTTAGCCCCGTTTAAAATTTCCTACATCACAGCAATATTAGTCGGTTGGGGATAGGACAGTAATCTTGCATACACCGAATATTTGCCGACGAGAGTTTGTTTTTGGCGCCCACCGTGTATGAATCGGGGAGGGAGTCGATTTCGGCCGAGGAGACACTGTGTTTTGGCGCCCACCGTGTATGAATCCGGGTGAGAGGCGGTTATGTCACGTTTGAGTGAAATTACAAACCTACCCCTATCGAAACCTATAGAAATCAAGCCGATAGGCTTTGCGTGTCAGGGATAGGCAGTAATTTCCATCTCGCAGATTTTGATTTCGGGCGGTTACTGCGACTTTCCCCGCTTCGTTCAAATTTTTGCAGAGCAAGAGTGCACGTTTACCGTGCCAACTCAATTCGAATCCAGTTTGTATTCTATTTTTGTTCGGGCAGGATCCATTTGCGATTGGAATAAAATTCTATATACATCATTTTTTATATATACTTTCAAAAGCACAACACCCTTTATACATAAATATGGTTTACAAATGGCATGATCTCAGATTCATAAGGCTGTATCCATCTTAATTTGGATTTCCAAATATTTGAAACCACTTTATGTTGAAATCCAATGTATGCATTCCTCGCTAACTGTCTCCAATTAATGTGTGTTTCATGCGGTTTTTACTTCTCAACATGTATAATGTGTTTCACACACGCAACATATAGTGTAATCCCGTTTAGACATTAATTGCATATAAATCATGCATTGTCTCTAATTAAAGAATCTATGGATCACTAATATTGATAAACTATATAACATTACACGTGTCCCCAAATTCAAATGAATATGCATGTTTCATACACCAATTTGCGTTATGATATTATCGATGTCGTGAACTCCAGTTTAAATATTTGAATCCCCTTTAATCCAGATATTCGTCTCATATAGCTATCACTCATGCTTATATAGGAGTATCTCTCTAGACCTATACGTGTTCATCGTCTCTCGGGTATCTCTCGTGCTACCTGTATGTCGACAATGATCTTTTATCTTCGCAACACACTGACGGTACTCTCTCCCTCGACCTTCATCACTCTATCTCTCTCTAAGTATATCTCGCTCCCTGCTATGTGTCTCTAACTATGATTCTCCATGTGAAATCTCTTTCTCTCACACAAACACAAACTTCGTCTCCCGGGGTCTCATTTCTCTCTACTATTCCCCTGTGTGCCACTCGCACACCCCCTCTCACACAGAGATGTCTTTCGCTCCTTAGATATGAGAAGCTACGACTCTTCCTCTTAAATATCTCTTTCTCACACACAAACACAAACTCTGTCTCCCAGGGTCTCATATCTCTCCACCATTCTCTTGTATGTCGCTCACACACACTCTCTCTCCCTAGAGATATCTTGTGTTCCCTCATATGTCTCTCTAGCTATCACTCTCGTTGTGAAATATCTTTCTCTCTCGCAGACACAAAACTCCGTCTCTCGGGATCTCATTTCTCTCTGATATTTGTTTGTATGTGACTCACATGCACACTCTCTCTATCTCTCTCACACCCACACACACATAACTCAGCCTTATGATCCACTCGACTCCTATCTCTAACACACACTAGCTAGCTAGCATCTTTATCTTTCTATTTATCTGTTTCTCCATCAACCTTCTTTCTCGCCCTCACTCTTGCTTCCTATCACGCACACTATATATGTTTCTCTCTACATGCAGTCAAGTGCCCTCTTTTTATCTTTCTCTCACACACACATAACTTCACCCTCTGAACCACCCGGCGGTCATCTCCAACACTCAAACTAGCCGATGTCCCTCTATCTAGCATCTCTATCTCTGTATCTATCTGTAGTTTCTCCGTCAACATTTCTTTCTCGCACGCACTCTTGCTTCCTATCACCCACACTATATATG
Organism: Triticum aestivum; assembly: GCF_018294505.1. Lineage (NCBI taxonomy): Eukaryota > Viridiplantae > Streptophyta > Magnoliopsida > Poales > Poaceae > Triticum > Triticum aestivum. The sequence continues at coordinate 477,012,728 of NC_057802.1, read as the reverse complement.
TCTCTCCATACATGCATTTATAGGTTGATCTCTTTTGCACAATCGTTGTGTCTCGCTCCCTCTGCTCGCCATAGATGCATGCTCCAGCCCACGCCACTATCTCTTAAAGACAAAAACACATGCTCAATTATCGAGCCTTCTTCCCTGCACTCTCACATGCATGCATATTGTCACACCGATCTCTCCCATATCGTTGATCTTATGACTTATGTCTTCTTTCTTTTATCTCGATCATGCTCGCGCGCACACACACGCATCCCACGTATACATGTATACCTCTTGCACATGCACATTCAAGGTCTCCTATGTCTCCATATATAGTTAATTATCCTCAACCCTAACGCCACATCGAATCGTTCTCTTCTTGTGTGCACATAACTTCCGCCTGGATGGGTAAAACACACACTCACACTTAACAATCTCCTTCTAGCTACCCCCCCCACCTCTCTCACTCTTCCCCTATATCCCCAAAACCAATAAGACCATCCCTTCGTTTAATTCCCGCCTACATGCACCATCGATATATAGTAGTCTTCCTCGGTGTCTCTCGAGAAAACATGTTCTCTCGATGTCGACTCCTCTCACGCGCACACGCCTTCTCTTCCCTCTCTACGGGCCTTTTCTCTCTCGCACCCCCTCGTTGGTGGCCCCTGTCATACACTATGATGAAGCCACACACACTAAATTACATCCGCCACCGAGGACCCCGCGTCACACACACACACGCACCCCCCCCACACACACACACTAAGACTCCATCTCACACACACATGCTCTAGGCGGAGCATTTGTTCCTACCACCCTTCGTCCAACCTTACCCGTATGATAAGCAATCACCTTAATTTACTTGTATAACATGGACAAATTCCACTTTACTTTAGTAGTTAGCAAACTTATCATCTCTACTCTTATAGAAAAACGAGTTGGTGATGATGGTGTGCCTGCCATCTTGTAATATAGACCGTCCGATCTATATCTGATAGATAGAAAGCAAACTATGGCAATTTTACAAAAGATACCCATACCTCTCTCCACATTTACAGACAAGGCCTTGCCTCGTTCATCATCCTTATCTCCCACAACCTCATTGCTGAGCAATTAAAAAAGGAAGTCTCTCGAACAATCTAGCATGGTGGCCGCTGCCGCCTGCCGGCGCCGTCCATCCCCATGCCTCCGCCCAGTCCGACCACCAGTCACCACCACGCTCCAATCCTCCTCACCTTATCTCTCATCTTTCATTTTTTTGATGAAATTGTCGAGATACCAGTTTTCCGATAAAATTCTCGAGATATCATTAGTTTTTACACATGGGATTACTCATGCATGGGTCAATCACAACAGGTGTTTTGTAAAACAAATGCATATTGATGTTCCGTGCAATGCACGAGCATCTTGCTAGTAATTATATAACGCAAATCACGAGCAGGAAGTGACATTTTTTTTACACAACCACATTAACATGACCACGTAAATCACTAGCTAAAGTGTAATACCATTATACTTATATCCCGATGCAAAAGGTTGAGTACATGTTCGAAGAGTAGAGTCGCACACACGCACTCTGTCTCTCAGAGTCTCTCACACACACCAGTTACGTGACGCCCACTTAAGCAGACACGTATGTTACAATTTGTGCACCCGCGGGTACACGTGATGGTGCGCATTTATTTAAGCCGGACGGCGAACCCAAACAGTAGTTGCATTCATTCCCCTCCCGCTGCCTCTTCTCTGGTCACCATAGCCCGGTAGCCATGGCTCGGTCGAAGGTAACGACATACGCCATACTCCCGCCGGAGCGGCGCTTTAATCTGGAAATTTTAGTGGTCATGCATGCATTTTTTGTGCTAGCACTCCTATATAAGGGTTGACCGGTCGCTTCCCGCGGACGTGCGCAGGTGGTGGAAGAGGAAGGAGAAGGGAAGCGGGCTGTGGAGTAACGTTTTTTAGCACATTTTCTTAGGAAACTGAGTGCAATAATTGAGTAGTTTTGCAAACTACCAGTACTACACCTGAAACGGTTCAAAACCAATACCACCACCACGCCCTCGTCTGACCGCCCTGGCCGACCCAACCCCCCTCCCTTGCCGGCGCGTGCTTCCCACGTGAAACGGTCAGCGTTGCCCCGGAACGTCAGTGCCGCATTAATGCCCGGCCAGAGCGGAGGCGACCTCTCACTGGCGACGGCTTTGAAGCAGCGCAACGCCCGAGAGAGCGCCGCTTCCCGGTGCACGCGACTGCTCCGCGTCGAGGCTGGCCATAGTTTGGATGAGTCTCCATCGTGGGGAGCCACACTAACTGCGATGATATGGACTCCCGTTGCCCATATTTATGGATCATTCCATCTATGAAGAACACGTGGGACTAGAACTACGAGATGGACATGTACCCAGGAGTGGACGTACGAACCTGAGTAATGTAATGCAATAAGTGAAGTAGAAAGGCACAAATAGTATGAACATGCATGGCATATAGGCATTTGTCTCTTACTACCACTAAATGTTGTACGTGCAATGCCCGGTGATGTTATGGAGTACGTGCCTAACTACTCTACTACTACTATATTAATTGGAGGCACATATTAGGTTTTGTATTTGTTTACATGTATGCCCCGAGACCTTCCAACTAGACGTGTCTTTCTCTCCGGGTCGCACTTTGTATCGTTCATACCACTAGTACAGTAGTACTACTACGTGTGGTCTCCGACCCAGAAGTGGAGACGCTCTACCACGTTGTTCATGTCCCACTCCTTTCGCTGACGTGTCGGACATCCAGCACGTGCCTTGTTTGGCACTCCTTCGTCGTAAGAGTTTAAACGCTAGCATTCATCAGAAATAAAAAATAAATATAAATCACCAGTGATACTATACCACGTGGTTTCCTTGCTCCTCGATATCGGAAAGAATACTTCCGTTCGCCGACATGTGGGACGTCGACCATCCTGGTCCACTTGCCATGCCCGCAGAACTCCAAGGGAGAGTCACCCCGGTCGTCGCGCCGCAGTAATTACTAATGAGCCGTCAAATCACAGGCCCAACCTTTCCCACTGTGAAGTTGCTCGGACGAAGGAACCATCATGACTTCGTTGAATTCCGCTTCTTGAAGAAAACTACTGTACCAGCAGTACTGCTAGCTACAGTAGTTACTCCAGCAGAGGCCTCCTTTGGTTCATAGGATAGGAATTTTATAGGAATATGAAAATCATAGGAAGTGAGATGACATGCATCTCAATTCCTATAGAGAAAGAGATGCCATTTAATGCATAGGATAGGAATTTTTCCATTGAGTCTAGGCTAATGTACTGGTAATTTGCTCTAAAAACTACAGTAGTAGCTAGTAGTACTGGTACATGCTCGTAATTAATTAAACAAACGTACGGGCGACACAAACACACACACTAACTACTAGTACTACTACTTCTCACATGCTGGCCAGACGTCGTCGTTCTCCTTGCCGGCTTTGTCGGCGACACCCCGTCGTGCTTGGATCTCCGCCAACCTCTCCGCAGCAGCACATGCATCCTCTTCTTTCTTGCGGCGGCGGGCCTCTCTTTTCTTGAGTGCTTTCTGACTTCTCTGCTCCCTCTGTGCGGCTTTGGCCGCCTCTTGCTCTACCGCCCATTCGGCCTTGGCAGCTTCAAATTCCACCCACATAGGTGTGAGGTCGCGAGCGGTGATGAACTCGGCACGACGGGATGCCACCGCTTCCCTACCATTCTGTGTGCAGTCGTGGGCGGCGAGGAACTCGGCTTGGCGGGATGCCATCGCTTCCTTATCGGTTAGTGTGCAGCGCGGTGGCATGAACGATGCTTGGTGACAACTCTGGGGTGGACTGGCCGGACAACCGTGAAGTGCATTGGTTTGTCAAGAGCTCAAGGACAGAAGACGAAGGAAATTTGGATTCCCCTTCAATCCTGGTCATTTATTATCGAGTAAAATGCATTGGCGGTCATCGAACTTGTCTTGATAGCTCACTTTGATTATTGTATACGAGATATGGTGATTATACGGCCACTGGCTCAACGTATAGCTCTGTATTTGTCTAGTTGACCAGTCAAACAGTCCGCACGCGCCTCATCAGCTCGTGTTCTTTATCTATCTATCTATGCGGGCCTACCTGTCAGTGGAGAAAGAAATAAAAACCAAAATTATGCGTATGTGACATTACTGTTTAGACGTTTGCTGGAGGCCTCCGCGAACACCGAGCATGTGTTCACCTGGCTCAACACCAACGGTCATACTCGTGACTCGGCGCCTTGCTCATGTATATCGTCCATCACAACGACAATCTATAAAACAGCCTAGCTAGAGAGGGTACTATGGTACGGAGTATGTACTACCGTGAGCAACCGATCATAGTGCCACTACACAAGAGTGTGTGTCTGATCGATTCATCCATTATTCGTAAGTTATGCATGGTTGTGTGGTGTCTAATGGTGGTTGTCGAAGGCTAGCTAGCGACAAGAGCGGTTGCATGGACGCCTGGTTGTCAATATGTGCCGCATACGCTTCAAAGGCTCGTCATCCATGAGTTCACTTTTTACCACCACGCCAGCGTCGTCTGACCGCCCTGGCCTACCGAAACCCCTTCCATCGCTAGCGCGCGCTTCCCGCCTAAAACGGTCACCGTCTCTCCAGAACGTCAATGCCGCATTCACCGGCCTTAACTGCAGGTGTAGTTGGTGTGTCACTGACATGCGGGCCAGATGCCCGTTGGGCCCACATGTCAGTGATACAACGCACCTGCGGTTAAGTCACTGAAGCAGCGTCCGCATTCACGCCCGACGCGACCTCTCACTGGCGCCGGCATTGCAGCAGCACGACGGTCGAGAGAGCGCCACCGGCGCGGCATCCCGGTGCAAGCGACTGTTCCGCGTTAACGGCACCACGGCTATCCTTCCGTCCGCCGCCCACAGTAATGACACGCGGCTGCCGACGAACCTACTCCGGCGCCAGCCGTCCATCCGTCTGCCGCGGCTCATTGCCATTCGCCCGCTATATTAACTTGAGCCCCAGCTCCCAGCCATAGCCAAAGACCCACACTCATTCTCCTCCGGTCCCTTCCTTCTGTCAGCACCACTCCAACCATGGCCTCCTGGCGCTCCAAAGCTCTATTGGATGTACTGTCGCAGGAGCAGACGAAGGACATCGGCGGCTCCGCTCCAAGCGCGCTCCAAAGCTCTCTTGGACGTACTGTCGCAGGAGCAGACGAAGGAGATCGCCGGCTCCTCCCCCCCCCTTCCCCCCCGGCCGCCCTCCGCCACCACGACCATGAAGCCGGCGCGCGTGCGCGGGCGCAGCCGGCAGCGACGAAGAGTAGTACACGGTAGGTCGCCGCTACTCTGGTCCCAAGAAGGCCACCGCTCCTCCACTCAGCGGACGCCAAGCTTGGTGGGATAAACATCGGCGGCTGATTAGCCGCTTGACGGAGACATGGAGGCGGAAATCTTCAGAACCTTGTGCTCCGTAGGAGGAGGTTATCGAGGCAGATGAGGAGGAGGCAAAGGCAATGGACGGCTTTCTCGGGTTCATGGTCGGACATGGTGGTCGGGCGCCGGCGATCGTTTAGATTAGGTTTACAATAGGCTTTAGTATGGTTTGTGCGAAATATGTAATGAATTTCGTCCAGTTTATAGGAAAAGTTTTCGAAATGTAATGAATTTCATCCGGTTAATTTGAAATTTGCTTTGTTTGCACGAATTTCGTCCGGTTAGTTCATATAGTTGTCGAAAGTTATGCGGGCAGCATTGGATGGCATCCATCAGTGTCCTCGGACAGATGCCGGTGTAAATTTGAGGGCCAGCGCTGGAGATGCCCTAAGTATCATGCTATAATCGCTAACAGTGCTCCATTATTTCGCAGGGAATAGTTATCCCTCGATCAAAATCAGATTTGTCGTGTTTCTCACTCCTCCCATGTAAGAGTGTAGACTCTTGCATACATAAAAATGGAGCAAGTGGACGGCACTGTAGCACGTCATATCACTCAAACTAGCCCGCCTAACGCGCGGGAAAGCACCGCCCTCGTCATTTTGTTCTGGATTTCTATGATCGATCATACGAAAATATTACGCTTTGCAAGTTCAAAAGGAAAAGGCGGCACACTTACGACTCGTACGCGTCGCACCCCCGACAGTATAGCTCGCACGCCGCTCACTAGAGGGGACACGCGTTGTCTCACATTTTCACTGACATGTGGGACTGCAATTGAATAAACCGTCGATAGCCGAAATCTAATCGCTCGGCGGGCGTCGGCTGAGAAGAGAGAGACGGGGGAGGGAGAAGAGATTGCCCGCCCGCCGCGCACGGACTCCAAGAAATATATATGGTGATAATGTGAGGTGGGCCATGCAGGAGTCCAGACCGCTTCCAAGCCCGCTTCTAACCGCCCTGGCCCACCAGAACCCCCCCCCCCCCACCCCACCACCTCCCCCGCGCGCTCCCCCTCAGGGCATATGTAATGCAATATATAGTGTGTTAAAAGAAACGCAATGTATAGCTATGGCATGCAGCCTCTAAGGTGGAGCCCATATGTAACATAAAATATTTACTCTCTCAACCATCTCAGGCCAAATCTGAACAAATATATGTGCTACAGGGATTGTAAGTAGGGTCAGGGAATTATTTTAGTGCAAAGAAATGGCTTAGAGGCAGCCTTTTGTGTTAGAGGCGACGCTAGAGAATTTTCCCTAAAGGCTTGGTCCAGCAGTGTATAGCGACAGCCTCTAAGGGCTTAGAGGCAGGTCTAGAGGCAGCAGAATGATACATTGTGGGTGCTCTCAGATGCCAGCTGCCCGCATTCATAGCAAGTAGTACCATGGTTGATAACTGTACCATGGTTGATAAGATAGTCTTATCATAAGTCTTGCATGTAATTTAGAGATGAACAAAAAAAACATCTGTACAATGGATCATCTCTTAGCCTTATCTTCAATAACTAGTTATTCCTAAAAACATGGTGAAACATATTGTGCTAAGAGATCATCTCTTGTCTTCTCTTAAATAAGAGAAGACAAGCCTTTTCTTATGATTTCTCTTTCCTCCACCTCATCATTTATCCTATGTGGCATCCCTACAATAGAACCATTGACATGACCTAATCCCGCTTAGGCTAGTCATAGTGGGGAGTAACTTAGACTAGTAACATGCATATGTTACTAGTCTATGTTACTACATTCATAGTGGGGAGTAACAGATGTATAGTATCATGCAAGCCATCATTATTAAGACGTAGACTCATTTTGTCTTGGGACGCGTTATGTTACAGTAACATATTATGTTACTCCAAACACCTCTCTCCTCATTAACTATATGCCACATAAGCAAACTTTTCTTGAAGTGTGTTATGTTACTTGCTAAGTTACTCCCACTATGACCAGCCTTATGTGGAGGAGAGAGAGGCATTGACAAAGTCAAGGAGTGGGATCTGCAGGAGCCCGTCTCTACACGTGCTCCTAGGTATAAAAAAACTAATTCTATAAAAAAGAGGCATAAAGAAACAATTGTGCCTAAAAAAAGAAAGGTAAAAACATTTGAGAGGAAATAGATAGAGAGAAAGTGAGAAAAAGTTGTAACCTTATAGCCAACCTTATAGTCAACACTATGGTAGTATTACATGAGGAAGGAGGGAGTGGTGCACATGCCAAGTTCACTGGGATGCCGTGTTTCACACTCCTCTGTCATAATAGTGGAGACAATAGCTTTCATCAAAAATAAACAATGAATACTCGTTGCTCATCCACTATATCGGAAAGAATACTTTCATTCGCCGACATGTGGGACGTCGACCATCCTGGTCCACCTGCCATGCACAAAATTATCCTGGTCCACCCCGGTCATAGCGCAGGCCCAACTTTCCCACTGTAAGTTGGTCGGACGAAGGAACCATCATGACTTCGTTGAATTCCGCTTCTTTAAGAAAACTTATTGTACCCGCAGTACTGCTACCACACGCGAAGACTGGACGGCACTGTACCACGTCATATCACTGAAACCCACTAGGCCAAACTGTTGGGAATCGTAGCATAATTTTAAAATTTTCCTACGTTCACCAAGATGCATCTATGGAGTATACTAGCAACGAGGGGAAGGGAGTGCATCTACATACCCTTGTAGATCGCGAGCGGAAGCGTTCCAATGAACGTGGATGACGGAGTCGTACTCGCCGTGATCCAAATCACCGATGACCGAGTGCCGAACGGACGGCACCTCCGCGTTCAACACACGTACGGTGCAGCGACGTCTCCTCCTTCTTGATCCAGCAAGGGGGAAGGAGAGGTTGATGGAGATCCAACAGCACGACGGCGTGGTGGTGGATGTAGCGGGTCTCGGCAGGGCTTTGCTAAGCTTCTGCGAGAGAGAGAGAGGTGTTGCAGGGGAGGAGGGAGGCGCCCAAGGCTGTTGTGTGCTGCCCTCCCTCCCCCCCCTTTATATAGGCCCCCTGGGGGGGCGCCGGCCCAAGAGATGGGATCTCAAGGGGGGGCGGCGGCCACAAGGGGGGAAGGGGTTGCCTTGCCCCCCAAGGCAAGGGGGAACTCCCCCCCCTAGGGTTCCCAACCCTAGGCGCATGGGGGGAGGCCCAAGGGGGGCGCCCCAGCCCACTAAGGGCTGGTTCCCTTCCACTTTCAGCCCACGGGGCCCTCCGGGATAGGTGGCCCCACCCGGTGGACCCCCGGGACCCTTCCGGTGGTCCCGGTACAATACCGGTAACCCCCGAAACTTTCCCGGTGGCCGAAACTGGACTTCCTATATATAATTCTTCACCTCCGGACCATTCCGGAACCTCTCGTGACGTCCGGGATCTCATCCGGGACTCCGAACAACTTTCGGGTTTCCGCATACATATATCTCTACAACCCTAGCGTCACCGAACCTTAAGTGTGTAGACCCTACGGGTTCGGGAGACATGCAGACATGACCGAGACGCCTCTCCGGTCAATAACCAACAGCGGGATCTGGATACCCATGTTGGCTCCCACATGTTCCACGATGATCTCATCGGATGAACCACGGTGTCGAGGATTCAATCAATCCGTATGCAATTCCCTTTGTCAATCGGTATGTTACTTGCCCGAGATTCGATCGTCGGTATCCCAATACCTTGTTCAATCTCGTTACCGGCAAGTCTCTTTACTCGTACCGCAATGCATGATCCCGTGACTAACGCCTTAGTCACATTGAGCTCATTATGATGATGCATTACCGAGTGGGCCCAGAGATACCTCTCCGTCACACGGAGTGACAAATCCCAGTCTCGATCCGTGCCAACCCAACAGACACTTTCGGAGATACCCGTAGTGCACCTTTATAGTCACCCAGTTACGTTGTGACGTTTGGCACACCCAAAGCACTCCTACGGTATCCGGGAGTTGCACGATCTCATGGTCTAAGGAAAAGATACTTGACATTGGAAAAGCTCTAGCAAACGAAACTACACGATCTTTTATGCTATGCTTAGGATTGGGTCTTGTCCATCACATCATTCTCCTAATGATGTGATCCCGTTATCAATGACATCCAATGTCCATAGTCAGGAAACCATGACTATCTGTTGATCAACGAGCTAGTCAACTAGAGGCTTACTAGGGACACGTTGTGGTCTATGTATTCACACATGTATTACGATTTCCGGACAATACAATTATAGCATGAATAATAGACAATTATCATGAACAAAGAAATATAATAATAACCATTTATTATTGCCTCTAGGGCATATTTCCAACAGTCTCCCACTTGCACTAGAGTCAATAATCTAGTTACATTGTGATGAATCGAACACCCATTGCGTCCTGGTGTTGATCATGTTTTGCCCTAGGGAGAGGTTTAGTCAACGGATCTGCTACATTCAGGTCCGTATGTACTTTACAAATATCTATGTCTCCATTTTGAACACTTTCACGAATGGAGTTGAAGCGACGCTTGATATGCCTGGTCTTCCTGTGAAACCTGGGCTCCTTCGCAAGGGCAATAGCTCCAGTGTTGTCACAGAAGAGAGTCATCGGGCCCGACGCATTGGGAATCACCCCTAGGTCGGTAATGAACTCCTTCATCCAGACTGCTTCCTGTGCTGCCTCCGAGGCTGCCATGTACTCCGCTTCACATGTAGATCCCGCCACGACGCTTTGCTTGCAACTGCACCAGCTTACTGCTCCTCCATTCAAAATATACACGTATCCGGTTTGTGACTTCGAGTCATCCAGATCTGTGTCGAAGCTAGCGTCGACGTAACCCTTTACGACGAGCTCTTCGTCACCTCCATAAACGAGAAACATATCCTTAGTCCTCTTCAGGTACTTCAGGATATTCTTGACCGCTGTCCAGTGTTCCTTGCCGGGATTACTTTGGTACCTTCCTACCAAACTTACGGCAAGGTTTACATCAGGTCTGGTACACAGCATGGCATACATAATAGACCCTATGGCCGAGGCATAGGGGATGACACTCATCTCTTCTATATCTTCTGCCGTGGTCGGGCATTGAGCCGTGCTCAATTGCACACCTTGCAATACAGGCAAGAACCCCTTCTTGGACTGATCCATATTGAACTTCTTCAATATCTTGTCAAGGTATGTACTCTGTGAAAGACCAATGAGGCGTCTTGATCTATCTCTATAGATCTTGATGCCTAATATATAAGCAGCTTCTCCAAGGTCCTTCATTGAAAAACACTTATTCAAATAGGCCTTTATACTTTCCAAGAATTCTATATCATTTCCCATCAATAGTATGTCATCCACATATAATATGAGAAATGCTACAGAGCTCCCACTCACTTTCTTGTAAACACAGGCTTCTCCATAAGTCTGTGTAAACCCAAACGCTTTGATCATCTCATCAAAGCGAATGTTCCAACTCCGAGATGCTTGCACCAGCCCATAGATTGAGCGCTGGAGCTTGCATACTTTGTTAGCATTCTTAGGATCGACAAAACCTTCCGGCTGCATCATATACAACTCTTCCTTAAGGAAGCCGTTAAGGAATGCCGTTTTGACGTCCATCTGCCATATCTCATAATCATAGTATGCGGCAATTGCTAACATGATTCGGACGGACTTCAGCTTCGCTACGGGTGAGAAAGTCTCATCGTAGTCAACCCCTTGAACTTGTCGATAACCCTTAGCGACAAGTCGAGCTTTGTAGATGGTCACATTACCATCTGCGTCCGTCTTCTTCTTAAAGATCCATTTGTTTTCTATGGCTCGCCGCTCATCGGGCAAGTCAGTCAAAGTCCATACTTTGTTTTCATACATGGATTCTATCTCGGATTTCATGGCTTCTAGCCATTTGTCGGAATCCGGGCCCGCCATCGCTTCTTCATAGTTCGAAGGTTCACCGTTGTCTAACAACATGATTTCCAGGACAGGGTTGCCGTACCACTCTGGTGCGGAACGTGTCCTTGTGGACCTACGAAGTTCAGTAACTTGATCCGAAGCTTCATGATCATCATCATTAACTTCCTCCCCAGTCGGTGTAGGCACCACAGGAACATTTTCCCGCGCTGCGCTACTTTCCGGTTCGGAAGGGGTGACTATCACCTCATCAAGTTCCACTTTCCTCCCACTCAATTCTTTCGAGAGAAACTCCTTCTCTAGAAAGGACCCGTTCTTGGCAACGAAGATCTTGCCTTCGGATCTGAGGTAGAAGGTATACCCAATAGTTTCCTTAGGGTATCCTATGAAGACGCATTTTTCCGATTTGGGTTCGAGCTTTTCAGGTTGAAGTTTCTTGACATAAGCATCGCATCCCCAAACTTTTAGAAACGACAGCTTAGGTTTCTTCCCAAACCATAATTCATACGGTGTCGTCTCAACGGATTTCGACGGAGCCCTATTTAAAGTGAATGCGGCAGTCTCTAAAGCATAACCCCAAAATGAGAGCGGTAAATCGGTAAGAGACATCATAGATCGCACCATATCCAATAGAGTGCGATTACGACGTTCGGACACACCATTTCTCTGAGGTGTTCCAGGCGGCGTGAGTTGTGAAACTATTCCACATTTCCTTAAGTGTGTACCAAATTCGTGACTTAAATATTCTCCACCACGATCTGATCGTAAGAATTTTATTTTCCTGTCACGTTGATTCTCGACTTCACTCTGAAATTCCTTGAACTTTTCAAAGGTTTCAGACTTGTGTTTCATTAGGTAGACATACCCATATCTACTTAAATCATCAGTGAGAGTGAGAACATAACGATATCCTCCGCGAGCCTCAACACTCATTGGACCGCACACATCGGTATGTATGATTTCCAATAAGTTGGTTGCTCGCTCCATTGTTCCGGAGAACGGAGTCTTGGTCATCTTACCCATGAGGCATGGTTCGCACGTGTCAAATGATTCGTAATCAAGAGACTCCAAAAGTCCATCTGCATGGAGCTTCTTCATGCGCTTGACACCAATGTGACCAAGGCGGCAGTGCCACAAGTATGTGGGACTATCGTTATCAACTTTACATCTTTTGGTATTCACACTATGAACATGTGTAACATCACGTTCGAGATTCATCAAAAATAAACCATTGACCAGCGGGGCATGACCATAAAACATATCTCTCAAATAAATAGAACAACCATTATTCTCAGATTTAAATGAGTAGCCATCTCGAATTAAACGAGATCCAGATACAATGTTCATGCTCAAAGCTGGCACTAAATAACAATTATTGAGGTTTAAAACTAATCCCGTGGGTAGATGCAGAGGTAGCGTGCCGACGGCGATCACATCGACCTTGGAACCATTCCCGACGCGCATCGTCACCTCGTCCTTTGCCAGTCTCCGTTTATTCCGTAGTTCCTGTTTGAGTTACAAATATGAGCAACCGCACCGGTATCAAATACCCAGGAGCTACTACGAGTACTGGTAAGGTACACATCAATTACTTGTATATCACATATACCTTGGGTGTTGCCGGCCTTCTTCTTGTCCGCTAAATATTTGGGGCAGTTCCGCTTCCAGTGACCACTTCCCTTGCAATAAAAGCACTCAGTCTCGGGCTTGGGTCCATTCTTTGACTTCTTCCCGGTAACTGGTTTACCGGGCGCGGCAACTCCCTTGCCGTCCTTCTTGAAGTTCTTCTTACCCTTGCCCTTCTTGAACTTAGTGGTTTTATTCACCATCAACACTTGATGTTCTTTTCTGATCTCCCCTTCCGCTGATTTCAGCATTGAATATACCTCGGGAATGGTCTTTTCCATCCCCTGCATATTGTAGTTCATCACAAAGCTCTTGTAGCTTGGTGGAAGCGACTGGAGGATTCTGTCAATGACCGCGTCATCCGGGAGATTAACTCCCAGCTGAGACAAGCGGTTGTGCAACCCAGACATTCTGAGTATGTGCTCACTAACAGAACTGTTCTCCTCCATTTTACAGCTGAAGAACTTGTCGGAGACTTCATATCTCTCGACCCGGGCATGAGCTTGAAAAACCAGTTTCAGCTCCTCGAACATCTCATATGCTCCATGTTTCTCAAAACGCTTTTGGAGACCCGGTTCTAAGCTGTAAAGCATGCCGCACTGAACGAGGGAGTAATCATCAGCACGCTGCTGCCAAGCGTTCATAACGTCTTGGTTCTCAGGGATTGGTGCTTCACCTAGCGGTGCTTCTAAGACATAATCTTTCTTGGCTACTATGAGGATGAGCCTCAGGTTCCGGACCCAGTCCGTATAGTTGCTGCCATCATCTTTCAGCTTGGTTTTCTCTAGGAACGCGTTGAAATTGAGGACAACGTTGGCCATTTGATCTACAAGACATAGTGTAAAGATTTTAGACTAAGTTCATGATAATTAAGTTCATCTAATCAAATTATTTAATGAACTCCCACTCAGATAGACATCCCTCTAGTCATCTAAGTGAAACATGATCCGAGTTAACTAGGCCGTGTCCGATCATCACGTGAGACGGACTAGTCAAGATCGGTGAACATCTCCATGTTGATCGTATCTTCTATACGACTCATGCTCGACCTTTCGGTCCTCCGTGTTCCGAGGCCATGTCTGTACATGCTAGGCTCGTCAAGTCAACCTAAGTGTATTGCGTGTGTTCCGAGGCCATGTCTGTACATGCTAGGCTCGTCAACACCCGTTGTATTCGAACGTTAGAATCTATCACACCCGATCATCACGTGGTGCTTCGAAACAACGAACCTTCGCAACGGTGCACAGTTAGGGTGAACACTTTCTTGAAATTATTATAAGGGATCATCTTACTTACTACCGTCGTTCTAAGCAAATAAGATGCAAAAACATGATAAACATCACATGCAATCAAATAGTGACATGATATGGCCAATATCATCATGCTCCTTTGATCTCCATCTTCGGGGCACCATGATCATCTTCGTCACCGGCATGACACCATGATCTCCATCATCATGATCTCCATCATTGTGTCTTCATGAAGTCGTCACGCCAACGATTACTTCTACTTCTATGGCTAACGCGTTTAGCAACAAAGTAAAGTAAATTACATGGCGTTATTCAATGACACGCAGGTCATGCAAAATAATAAAGACAACTCCTATGGCTCCTGCCGGTTGTCATACTCATCGACATGCAAGTCGTGATTCCTATTACAAGAATATGATCAATCTCATACATCACATATATCATTCATCACATCTTCTGGCCATATCACATCACATAGCACTTGCTGCAAAAACAAGTTAGACGTCCTCTAATTGTTGTTGCAAGTTTTTACGTGGTTTGTAGGTTTCTAGCAAGAACGTTTTCTTACCTACGTATGACCACAACGTGATTTGCCAATTTCTATTTACCCTTCATAAGGACCCTTTTCATCGAATCCGTTCCGACTAAAGTAGGAGAGACAGACACCCGCTAGCCACCTTATGCAACTAGTGCATGTCAGTCGGTGGAACCTGTCTCACGTAAGCGTACGTGTAAGGTCGGTCCGGGCCGCTTCATCCTACAATGCCGCCGAAACAAGAAACGACTAGTAGCGGCAAGAAGAATTGGCAAACTCAACGCCCACAACTGCTTTGTGTTCTACTCGTGCATAGTAACTACGCATAGGCCTGGCTCATGATGCCACTGTTGGGAATCGTAGCATAATTTTAAAATTTTCCTACGCTCACCAAGATGCATCTATGGAGTATACTAGCAACGAGGGGAAGGGAGTGCATCTACATACCCTTGTAGATCGCGAGCGGAAGCGTTCCAATGAACGTGGATGACGGAGTCGTACTCGCCGTGATCCAAATCACCGATGACCGAGTGCCGAACGGACGGCACCTCCGCGTTCAACACACGTACGGTGCAGCGACGTCTCCTCCTTCTTGATCCAGCAAGGGGGAAGGAGAGGTTGATGGAGATCCAACAGCACGACGGCGTGGTGGTGGATGTAGCGGGTCTCCGGCAGGGCTTCGCCGAGCTTCTGCGAGAGAGAGAGAGGTGTTGCAGGGGAGGAGGGAGGCGCCCAAAGCTGTGTGTTGCTGCCCTCCCTCCCCCCCTTTATATAGGCCCCCTGGGGGGGCGCCGGCCCTAGAGATGGGATCTCAAGGGGGGGCGGCGGCCAAGGGGGGAAGGGGTTGCCTTGCCCCCCAAGGCAAGGGGGAACTCCCCCACCCTAGGGTTCCCAACCCTAGGCGCATGGGGGGAGGCCCAAGGGGGGCGCCCCAGCCCACTAAGGGCTGGTTCCCTTCCACTTTCAGCCCACGGGGCCCTCCGGGATAGGTGGCCCCACCCGGTGGACCCCCGGGACCCTTCCGGTGGTCCCGGTACAATACCGGTAACCCCCGAAACTTTCCCGGTGGCCGAAACTGGACTTCCTATATATAATTCTTCACCTCCGGACCATTCCGGAACCTCTCGTGACGTCCGGGATCTCATCCGGGACTCCGAACAACTTTCGGGTTTCCGCATACATATATCTCTACAACCCTAGCGTCACCGGACCTTAAGTGTGTAGACCCTACGGGTTCGGGAGACATGCAGACATGACCGAGACGCCTCTCCGGTCAATAACCAACAGCGGGATCTGGATACCCATGTTGGCTCCCACATGTTCCACGATGATCTCATCGGATGAACCACGGTGTCGAGGATTCAATCAATCCCGTATGCAATTCCCTTTGTCAATCGGTATGTTACTTGCCCGAGATTCGATCGTCGGTATCCCAATACCTTGTTCAATCTCGTTACCGGCAAGTCTCTTTACTCGTACCGCAATGCATGATCCCGTGACTAACGCCTTAGTCACATTGAGCTCATTATGATGATGCATTACCGAGTGGGCCCAGAGATACCTCTCCGTCACACGGAGTGACAAATCCCAGTCTCGATCCGTGCCAACCCAACAGACACTTTCGGAGATACCCGTAGTGCACCTTTATAGTCACCCAGTTACGTTGTGACGTTTGGCACACCCAAAGCACTCCTACGGTATCCGGGAGTTGCACGATCTCATGGTCTAAGGAAAAGATACTTGACATTGGAAAAGCTCTAGCAAACGAAACTACACGATCTTTTATGCTATGCTTAGGATTGGGTCTTGTCCATCACATCATTCTCCTAATGATGTGATCCCGTTATCAATGACATCCAATGTCCATAGTCAGGAAACCATGACTATCTGTTGATCAACGAGCTAGTCAACTAGAGGCTTACTAGGGACACGTTGTGGTCTATGTATTCACACATGTATTACGATTTCCGGACAATACAATTATAGCATGAATAATAGACAATTATCATGAACAAAGAAATATAATAATAACCATTTATTATTGCCTCTAGGGCATATTTCCAACAGTCTCCCACTTGCACTAGAGTCAATAATCTAGTTACATTGTGATGAATCGAACACCCATTGCGTCCTGGTGTTGATCATGTTTTGCCCTAGGGAGAGGTTTAGTCAACGGATCTGCTACATTCAGGTCCGTATGTACTTTACAAATATCTATGTCTCCATTTTGAACACTTTCACGAATGGAGTTGAAGCGACGCTTGATATGCCTGGTCTTCCTGTGAAACCTGGGCTCCTTCGCAAGGGCAATAGCTCCAGTGTTGTCACAGAAGAGAGTCATCGGGCCCGACGCATTGGGAATCACCCCTAGGTCGGTAATGAACTCCTTCATCCAGACTGCTTCCTGTGCTGCCTCCGAGGCTGCCATGTACTCCGCTTCACATGTAGATCCCGCCACGACGCTTTGCTTGCAACTGCACCAGCTTACTGCTCCTCCATTCAAAATATACACGTATCCGGTCTGTGACTTCGAGTCATCCAGATCTGTGTCGAAGCTAGCGTCGACGTAACCCTTTACGACGAGCTCTTCGTCACCTCCATAAACGAGAAACATATCCTTAGTCCTCTTCAGGTACTTCAGGATATTCTTGACCGCTGTCCAGTGTTCCTTGCCGGGATTACTTTGGTACCTTCCTACCAAACTTACGGCAAGGTTTACATCAGGTCTGGTACACAGCATGGCATACATAATAGACCCTATGGCCGAGGCATAGGGGATGACACTCATCTCTTCTATATCTTCTGCCGTGGTCGGGCATTGAGCCGTGCTCAATTGCACACCTTGCAATACAGGCAAGAACCCCTTCTTGGACTGATCCATATTGAACTTCTTCAATATCTTGTCAAGGTATGTACTCTGTGAAAGACCAATGAGGCGTCTTGATCTATCTCTATAGATCTTGATGCCTAATATATAAGCAGCTTCTCCAAGGTCCTTCATTGAAAAACACTTATTCAAATAGGCCTTTATACTTTCCAAGAATTCTATATCATTTCCCATCAATAATATGTCATCCACATATAATATGAGAAATGCTACAGAGCTCCCACTCACTTTCTTGTAAACACAGGCTTCTCCATAAGTCTGTGTAAACCCAAACGCTTTGATCATCTCATCAAAGCGAATGTTCCAACTCCGAGATGCTTGCACCAGCCCATAGATTGAGCGCTGGAGCTTGCATACTTTGTTAGCATTCTTAGGATCGACAAAACCTTCCGGCTGCATCATATACAACTCTTCCTTAAGGAAGCCGTTAAGGAATGCCGTTTTGACGTCCATCTGCCATATCTCATAATCATAGTATGCGGCAATTGCTAACATGATTCGGACGGACTTCAGCTTCGCTACGGGTGAGAAAGTCTCATCGTAGTCAACCCCTTGAACTTGTCGATAACCCTTAGCGACAAGTCGAGCTTTGTAGATGGTCACATTACCATCTGCGTCCGTCTTCTTCTTAAAGATCCATTTGTTTTCTATGGCTCGCCGCTCATCGGGCAAGTCAGTCAAAGTCCATACTTTGTTTTCATACATGGATTCTATCTCGGATTTCATGGCTTCTAGCCATTTGTCGGAATCCGGGCCCGCCATCGCTTCTTCATAGTTCGAAGGTTCACCGTTGTCTAACAACATGATTTCCAGGACAGGGTTGCCGTACCACTCTGGTGCGGAACGTGTCCTTGTGGACCTACGAAGTTCAGTAACTTGATCTGAAGCTTCATGATCATCATCATTAACTTCCTCCCCAGTCGGTGTAGGCACCACAGGAACATTTTCCCGCGCTGCGCTACTTTCCGGTTCGGAAGGGGTGACTATCACCTCATCAAGTTCCACTTTCCTCCCACTCAATTCTTTCGAGAGAAACTCCTTCTCTAGAAAGGACCCGTTCTTGGCAACGAAGATCTTGCCTTCGGATCTGAGGTAGAAGGTATACCCAATAGTTTCCTTAGGGTATCCTATGAAGACGCATTTTTCCGATTTGGGTTCGAGCTTTTCAGGTTGAAGTTTCTTGACATAAGCATCGCATCCCCAAACTTTTAGAAACGACAGCTTAGGTTTCTTCCCAAACCATAATTCATACGGTGTCGTCTCAACGGATTTCGACGGAGCCCTATTTAAAGTGAATGCGGCAGTCTCTAAAGCATAACCCCAAAATGAGAGCGGTAAATCGGTAAGAGACATCATAGATCGCACCATATCCAATAGAGTGCGATTACGACGTTCGGACACACCATTTCTCTGAGGTGTTCCAGGCGGCGTGAGTTGTGAAACTATTCCACATTTCCTTAAGTGTGTACCAAATTCGTGACTTAAATATTCTCCACCACGATCTGATCGTAAGAATTTTATTTTCCTGTCACGTTGATTCTCGACTTCACTCTGAAATTCCTTGAACTTTTCAAAGGTTTCAGACTTGTGTTTCATTAGGTAGACATACCCATATCTACTTAAATCATCAGTGAGAGTGAGAACATAACGATATCCTCCGCGAGCCTCAACACTCATTGGACCGCACACATCGGTATGTATGATTTCCAATAAGTTGGTTGCTCGCTCCATTGTTCCGGAGAACGGAGTCTTGGTCATCTTACCCATGAGGCATGGTTCGCACGTGTCAAATGATTCGTAATCAAGAGACTCCAAAAGTCCATCTGCATGGAGCTTCTTCATGCGCTTGACACCAATGTGACCAAGGCGGCAGTGCCACAAGTATGTGGGACTATCGTTATCAACTTTACATCTTTTGGTATTCACACTATGAACATGTGTAACATCACGTTCGAGATTCATCAAAAATAAACCATTGACCAGCGGGGCATGACCATAAAACATATCTCTCAAATAAATAGAACAACCATTATTCTCAGATTTAAATGAGTAGCCATCTCGAATTAAACGAGATCCAGATACAATGTTCATGCTCAAAGCTGGCACTAAATAACAATTATTGAGGTTTAAAACTAATCCCGTGGGTAGATGCAGAGGTAGCGTGCCGACGGCGATCACATCGACCTTGGAACCATTCCCGACGCGCATCGTCACCTCGTCCTTTGCCAGTCTCCGTTTATTCCGTAGTTCCTGCTTTGAGTTACAAATATGAGCAACCGCACCGGTATCAAATACCCAGGAGCTACTACGAGTACTGGTAAGGTACACATCAATTACTTGTATATCACATATACCTTGGGTGTTGCCGGCCTTCTTCTTGTCCGCTAAATATTTGGGGCAGTTCCGCTTCCAGTGACCACTTCCCTTGCAATAAAAGCACTCAGTCTCGGGCTTGGGTCCATTCTTTGACTTCTTCCCGGTAACTGGTTTACCGGGCGCGGCAACTCCCTTGCCGTCCTTCTTGAAGTTCTTCTTACCCTTGCCCTTCTTGAACTTAGTGGTTTTATTCACCATCAACACTTGATGTTCTTTTCTGATCTCCCCTTCCGCTGATTTCAGCATTGAATATACCTCGGGAATGGTCTTTTCCATCCCCTGCATATTGTAGTTCATCACAAAGCTCTTGTAGCTTGGTGGAAGCGACTGGAGGATTCTGTCAATGACCGCGTCATCCGGGAGATTAACTCCCAGCTGAGACAAGCGGTTGTGCAACCCAGACATTCTGAGTATGTGCTCACTAACAGAACTGTTCTCCTCCATTTTACAGCTGAAGAACTTGTCGGAGACTTCATATCTCTCGACCCGGGCATGAGCTTGAAAAACCAGTTTCAGCTCCTCGAACATCTCATATGCTCCATGTTTCTCAAAACGCTTTTGGAGACCCGGTTCTAAGCTGTAAAGCATGCCGCACTGAACGAGGGAGTAATCATCAGCACGCTGCTGCCAAGCGTTCATAACGTCTTGGTTCTCAGGGATTGGTGCTTCACCTAGCGGTGCTTCTAAGACATAATCTTTCTTGGCTACTATGAGGATGAGCCTCAGGTTCCGGACCCAGTCCGTATAGTTGCTGCCATCATCTTTCAGCTTGGTTTTCTCTAGGAACGCGTTGAAATTGAGGACAACGTTGGCCATTTGATCTACAAGACATAGTGTAAAGATTTTAGACTAAGTTCATGATAATTGAGTTCATCTAATCAAATTATTTAATGAACTCCCACTCAGATAGACATCCCTCTAGTCATCTAAGTGAAACATGATCCGAGTCAACTAGGCCGTGTCCGATCATCACGTGAGACGGACTAGTCAAGATCGGTGAACATCTCCATGTTGATCGTATCTTCTATACGACTCATGCTCGACCTTTCGGTCCTCCGTGTTCCGAGGCCATGTCTGTACATGCTAGGCTCGTCAAGTCAACCTAAGTGTATTGCGTGTGTTCCGAGGCCATGTCTGTACATGCTAGGCTCGTCAACACCCGTTGTATTCGAACGTTAGAATCTATCACACCCGATCATCACGTGGTGCTTCGAAACAACGAACCTTCGCAACGGTGCACGGTTAGGGTGAACACTTTCTTGAAATTATTATAAGGGATCATCTTACTTACTACCGTCGTTCTAAGCAAATAAGATGCAAAATATGATAAACATCACATGCAATCAAATAGTGACATGATATGGCCAATATCATCATGCTCCTTTGATCTCCATCTTCGGGGCACCATGATTATCTTCGTCACCGGCATGACACCATGATCTCCATCATTGTGTCTTCATGAAGTTGTCACGCCAACGATTACTTCTACTTGTATGGCTAACGCGTTTAGCAACAAAGTAAAGTAAATTACATGGCGTTATTCAATGACACGCAGGTCATGCAAAATAATAAAGACAACTCCTATGGCTCTTGCCGGTTGTCATACTCATCGACATGCAAGTCGTGATTCCTATTACAAGAACAAGTTAGACGTCCTCTAATTGTTGTTGCAAGTTTTTACGTGGTTTGTAGGTTTCTAGCAAGAACGTTTTCTTACCTACGTATGACCACAACGTGATTTGCTAATTTCTATTTACCCTTCATAAGGACCCTTTTCATCGAATCCGTTCCGACTAAAGTAGGAGAGACAGACACCCGCTAGCCACCTTATGCAACTAGTGCATGTCAGTCGGTGGAACCTGTCTCACGTAAGCGTACGTGTAAGGTCGGTCCGGGCCGCTTCATCCTACAATGCCGCCGAAACAAGAAACGACTAGTAGCGGCAAGAAGAATTGGCAAACTCAACGCCCACAACTGCTTTGTGTTCTACTCGTGCATAGTAACTACGCATAGACCTGGCTCATGATGCCACTGTTGGGAATCGTAGCATAATTTTAAAATTTTCCTACGCTCACCAAGATGCATCTATGGAGTATACTAGCAACGAGGGGAAGGGAGTGCATCTACATACCCTTGTAGATCGCGAGCGGAAGCGTTCCAATGAACGTGGATGACGGAGTCGTACTCGCCGTGATCCAAATCACCGATGACCGAGTGCCGAACGGACGGCACCTCCGCGTTCAACACACGTACGGTGCAGCGACGTCTCCTCCTTCTTGATCCAGCAAGGGGGAAGGAGAGGTTGATGGAGATCCAACAGCACGACGGCGTGGTGGTGGATGTAGCGGGTCTCCGGCAGGGCTTCGCCGAGCTTCTGCGAGAGAGAGAGAGGTGTTGCAGGGGAGGAGGGAGGCGCCCAAGGCTGTTGTGTGCTGCCCTCCCTCCCCCCCCTTTATATAGGCCCCCTGGGGGGGCGCCGGCCCAAGAGATGGGATCTCAAGGGGGGCGGCGGCCACAAGGGGGGAAGGGGTTGCCTTGCCCCCCAAGGCAAGGGGGAACTCCCCCCCCTAGGGTTCCCAACCCTAGGCGCATGGGGGGAGGCCCAAGGGGGGCGCCCCAGCCCACTAAGGGCTGGTTCCCTTCCACTTTCAGCCCACGGGGCCCTCCGGGATAGGTGGCCCCACCCGGTGGACCCCCGGGACCCTTCCGGTGGTCCCGGTACAATACCGGTAACCCCCGAAACTTTCCCGGTGGCCGAAACTGGACTTCCTATATATAATTCTTCACCTCCGGACCATTCCGGAACCTCTCGTGACGTCCGGGATCTCATCCGGGACTCCGAACAACTTTCGGGTTTCCGCATACATATATCTCTACAACCCTAGCGTCACCGGACCTTAAGTGTGTAGACCCTACGGGTTCGGGAGACATGCAGACATGACCGAGACGCCTCTCCGGTCAATAACCAACAGCGGGATCTGGATACCCATGTTGGCTCCCACATGTTCCACGATGATCTCATCGGATGAACCACGGTGTCGAGGATTCAATCAATCCCGTATGCAATTCCCTTTGTCAATCGGTATGTTACTTGCCCGAGATTCGATCGTCGGTATCCCAATACCTTGTTCAATCTCGTTACCGGCAAGTCTCTTTACTCGTACCGCAATGCATGATCCCGTGACTAACGCCTTAGTCACATTGAGCTCATTATGATGATGCATTACCGAGTGGGCCCAGAGATACCTCTCCGTCACACGGAGTGACAAATCCCAGTCTCGATCCGTGCCAACCCAACAGACACTTTCGGAGATACCCGTAGTGCACCTTTATAGTCACCCAGTTACGTTGTGACGTTTGGCACACCCAAAGCACTCCTACGGTATCCGGGAGTTGCACGATCTCATGGTCTAAGGAAAAGATACTTGACATTGGAAAAGCTCTAGCAAACGAAACTACACGATCTTTTATGCTATGCTTAGGATTGGGTCTTGTCCATCACATCATTCTCCTAATGATGTGATCCCGTTATCAATGACATCCAATGTCCATAGTCAGGAAACCATGACTATCTGTTGATCAACGAGCTAGTCAACTAGAGGCTTACTAGGGACACGTTGTGGTCTATGTATTCACACATGTATTACGATTTCCGGACAATACAATTATAGCATGAATAATAGACAATTATCATGAACAAAGAAATATAATAATAACCATTTATTATTGCCTCTAGGGCATATTTCCAACAGTCTCCCACTTGCACTAGAGTCAATAATCTAGTTACATTGTGATGAATCGAACACCCATTGCGTCCTGGTGTTGATCATGTTTTGCCCTAGGGAGAGGTTTAGTCAACGGATCTGCTACATTCAGGTCCGTATGTACTTTACAAATATCTATGTCTCCATTTTGAACACTTTCACGAATGGAGTTGAAGCGACGCTTGATATGCCTGGTCTTCCTGTGAAACCTGGGCTCCTTCGCAAGGGCAATAGCTCCAGTGTTGTCACAGAAGAGAGTCATTGGGCCCGACGCATTGGGAATCACCCCTAGGTCGGTAATGAACTCCTTCATCCAGACTGCTTCCTGTGCTGCCTCCGAGGCTGCCATGTACTCCGCTTCACATGTAGATCCCGCCACGACGCTTTGCTTGCAACTGCACCAGCTTACTGCTCCTCCATTCAAAATATACACGTATCCGGTTTGTGACTTCGAGTCATCCAGATCTGTGTCGAAGCTAGCGTCGACGTAACCCTTTACGACGAGCTCTTCGTCACCTCCATAAACGAGAAACATATCCTTAGTCCTCTTCAGGTACTTCAGGATATTCTTGACCGCTGTCCAGTGTTCCTTGCCGGGATTACTTTGGTACCTTCCTACCAAACTTACGGCAAGGTTTACATCAGGTCTGGTACACAGCATGGCATACATAATAGACCCTATGGCCGAGGCATAGGGGATGACACTCATCTCTTCTATATCTTCTGCCGTGGTCGGGCATTGAGCCGTGCTCAATTGCACACCTTGCAATACAGGCAAGAACCCCTTCTTGGACTGATCCATATTGAACTTCTTCAATATCTTGTCAAGGTATGTACTCTGTGAAAGACCAATGAGGCGTCTTGATCTATCTCTATAGATCTTGATGCCTAATATATAAGCAGCTTCTCCAAGGTCCTTCATTGAAAAACACTTATTCAAATAGGCCTTTATACTTTCCAAGAATTCTATATCATTTCCCATCAATAATATGTCATCCACATATAATATGAGAAATGCTACAGAGCTCCCACTCACTTTCTTGTAAACACAGGCTTCTCCATAAGTCTGTGTAAACCCAAACGCTTTGATCATCTCATCAAAGCGAATGTTCCAACTCCGAGATGCTTGCACCAGCCCATAGATTGAGCGTTGGAGCTTGCATACTTTGTTAGCATTCTTAGGATCGACAAAACCTTCCGGCTGCATCATATACAACTCTTCCTTAAGGAAGCCGTTAAGGAATGCCGTTTTGACGTCCATCTGCCATATCTCATAATCATAGTATGCGGCAATTGCTAACATGATTCGGACGGACTTCAGCTTCGCTACGGGTGAGAAAGTCTCATCGTAGTCAACCCCTTGAACTTGTCGATAACCCTTAGCGACAAGTCGAGCTTTGTAGATGGTCACATTACCATCTGCGTCCGTCTTCTTCTTAAAGATCCATTTGTTTTCTATGGCTCGCCGCTCATCGGGCAAGTCAGTCAAAGTCCATACTTTGTTTTCATACATGGATTCTATCTCGGATTTCATGGCTTCTAGCCATTTGTCGGAATCCGGGCCCGCCATCGCTTCTTCATAGTTCGAAGGTTCACCGTTGTCTAACAACATGATTTCCAGGACAGGGTTGCCGTACCACTCTGGTGCGGAACGTGTCCTTGTGGACCTACGAAGTTCAGTAACTTGATCTGAAGCTTCATGATCATCATCATTAACTTCCTCCCCAGTCGGTGTAGGCACCACAGGAACATTTTCCCGCGCTGCGCTACTTTCCGGTTCGGAAGGGGTGACTATCACCTCATCAAGTTCCACTTTCCTCCCACTCAATTCTTTCGAGAGAAACTCCTTCTCTAGAAAGGACCCGTTCTTGGCAACGAAGATCTTGCCTTCGGATCTGAGGTAGAAGGTATACCCAATAGTTTCCTTAGGGTATCCTATGAAGACGCATTTTTCCGATTTGGGTTCGAGCTTTTCAGGTTGAAGTTTCTTGACATAAGCATCGCATCCCCAAACTTTTAGAAACGACAGCTTAGGTTTCTTCCCAAACCATAATTCATACGGTGTCGTCTCAACGGATTTCGACGGAGCCCTATTTAAAGTGAATGCGGCAGTCTCTAAAGCATAACCCCAAAATGAGAGCGGTAAATCGGTAAGAGACATCATAGATCGCACCATATCCAATAGAGTGCGATTACGACGTTCGGACACACCATTTCTCTGAGGTGTTCCAGGCGGCGTGAGTTGTGAAACTATTCCACATTTCCTTAAGTGTGTACCAAATTCGTGACTTAAATATTCTCCACCACGATCTGATCGTAAGAATTTTATTTTCCTGTCACGTTGATTCTCGACTTCACTCTGAAATTCCTTGAACTTTTCAAAGGTTTCAGACTTGTGTTTCATTAGGTAGACATACCCATATCTACTTAAATCATCAGTGAGAGTGAGAACATAACGATATCCTCCGCGAGCCTCAACACTCATTGGACCGCACACATCGGTATGTATGATTTCCAATAAGTTGGTTGCTCGCTCCATTGTTCCGGAGAACGGAGTCTTGGTCATCTTACCCATGAGGCATGGTTCGCACGTGTCAAATGATTCGTAATCAAGAGACTCCAAAAGTCCATCTGCATGGAGCTTCTTCATGCGCTTGACACCAATGTGACCAAGGCGGCAGTGCCACAAGTATGTGGGACTATCGTTATCAACTTTACATCTTTTGGTATTCACACTATGAACATGTGTAACATCACGTTCGAGATTCATCAAAAATAAACCATTGACCAGCGGGGCATGACCATAAAACATATCTCTCAAATAAATAGAACAACCATTATTCTCAGATTTAAATGAGTAGCCATCTCGAATTAAACGAGATCCAGATACAATGTTCATGCTCAAAGCTGGCACTAAATAACAATTATTGAGGTTTAAAACTAATCCCGTGGGTAGATGCAGAGGTAGCGTGCCGACGGCGATCACATCGACCTTGGAACCATTCCCGACGCGCATCGTCACCTCGTCCTTTGCCAGTCTCCGTTTATTCCGTAGTTCCTGCTTTGAGTTACAAATATGAGCAACCGCACCGGTATCAAATACCCAGGAGCTACTACGAGTACTGGTAAGGTACACATCAATTACTTGTATATCACATATACCTTGGGTGTTGCCGGCCTTCTTCTTGTCCGCTAAATATTTGGGGCAGTTCCGCTTCCAGTGACCACTTCCCTTGCAATAAAAGCACTCAGTCTCGGGCTTGGGTCCATTCTTTGACTTCTTCCCGGTAACTGGTTTACCGGGCGCGGCAACTCCCTTGCCGTCCTTCTTGAAGTTCTTCTTACCCTTGCCCTTCTTGAACTTAGTGGTTTTATTCACCATCAACACTTGATGTTCTTTTCTGATCTCCCCTTCCGCTGATTTCAGCATTGAATATACCTCGGGAATGGTCTTTTCCATCCCCTGCATATTGTAGTTCATCACAAAGCTCTTGTAGCTTGGTGGAAGCGACTGGAGGATTCTGTCAATGACCGCGTCATCCGGGAGATTAACTCCCAGCTGAGACAAGCGGTTGTGCAACCCAGACATTCTGAGTATGTGCTCACTAACAGAACTGTTCTCCTCCATTTTACAGCTGAAGAACTTGTCGGAGACTTCATATCTCTCGACCCGGGCATGAGCTTGAAAAACCAGTTTCAGCTCCTCGAACATCTCATATGCTCCATGTTTCTCAAAACGCTTTTGGAGACCCGGTTCTAAGCTGTAAAGCATGCCGCACTGAACGAGGGAGTAATCATCAGCACGCTGCTGCCAAGCGTTCATAACGTCTTGGTTCTCAGGGATTGGTGCTTCACCTAGCGGTGCTTCTAAGACATAATCTTTCTTGGCTACTATGAGGATGAGCCTCAGGTTCCGGACCCAGTCCGTATAGTTGCTGCCATCATCTTTCAGCTTGGTTTTCTCTAGGAACGCGTTGAAATTGAGGACAACGTTGGCCATTTGATCTACAAGACATAGTGTAAAGATTTTAGACTAAGTTCATGATAATTGAGTTCATCTAATCAAATTATTTAATGAACTCCCACTCAGATAGACATCCCTCTAGTCATCTAAGTGAAACATGATCCGAGTCAACTAGGCCGTGTCCGATCATCACGTGAGACGGACTAGTCAAGATCGGTGAACATCTCCATGTTGATCGTATCTTCTATACGACTCATGCTCGACCTTTCGGTCCTCCGTGTTCCGAGGCCATGTCTGTACATGCTAGGCTCGTCAAGTCAACCTAAGTGTATTGCGTGTGTTCCGAGGCCATGTCTGTACATGCTAGGCTCGTCAACACCCGTTGTATTCGAACGTTAGAATCTATCACACCCGATCATCACGTGGTGCTTCGAAACAACGAACCTTCGCAACGGTGCACAGTTAGGGTGAACACTTTCTTGAAATTATTATAAGGGATCATCTTACTTACTACCGTCGTTCTAAGCAAATAAGATGCAAAATATGATAAACATCACATGCAATCAAATAGTGACATGATATGGCCAATATCATCATGCTCCTTTGATCTCCATCTTCGGGGCACCATGATTATCTTCGTCACCGGCATGACACCATGATCTCCATCATTGTGTCTTCATGAAGTTGTCACGCCAACGATTACTTCTACTTGTATGGCTAACGCGTTTAGCAACAAAGTAAAGTAAATTACATGGCGTTATTCAATGACACGCAGGTCATGCAAAATAATAAAGACAACTCCTATGGCTCTTGCCGGTTGTCATACTCATCGACATGCAAGTCGTGATTCCTATTACAAGAACAAGTTAGACGTCCTCTAATTGTTGTTGCAAGTTTTTACGTGGTTTGTAGGTTTCTAGCAAGAACGTTTTCTTACCTACGTATGACCACAACGTGATTTGCTAATTTCTATTTACCCTTCATAAGGACCCTTTTCATCGAATCCGTTCCGACTAAAGTAGGAGAGACAGACACCCGCTAGCCACCTTATGCAACTAGTGCATGTCAGTCGGTGGAACCAGTCTCACGTAAGCGTACGTGTAAGGTCGGTCCGGGCCGCTTCATCCTACAATGCCGCCGAAACAAGAAACAACTAGTAGCGGCAAGAAGAATTGGCAAACTCAACGCCCACAACTGCTTTGTGTTCTACTCGTTCATAGTAAGTACGCATAGACCTGGCTCATGATGCCACTGTTGGGAATCGTAGCATAATTTTAAAATTTTCCTACGTTCACCAAGATGCATCTATGGAGTATACTAGCAACGAGGGGAAGGGAGTGCATCTACATACCCTTGTAGATCGCGAGCGGACGCGTTCCAATGAACGTGGATGACGGAGTCGTACTCGCCGTGATCCAAATCACCGATGACCGAGTGCCGAACGGACGGCACCTCCGCGTTCAACACACGTACGGTGCAGCGACGTCTCCTCCTTCTTGATCCAGCAAGGGGGAAGGAGAGGTTGATGGAGATCCAACAGCACGACGGCGTGGTGGTGGATGTAGCGGGTCTCGGCAGGGCTTTGCTAAGCTTCTGCGAGAGAGAGAGAGAGAGAGAGAGAGAGAGAGAGAGAGAGAGAGAGGTGTTGCAGGGGAGGAGGGAGGCGCCCAAGGCTGTTGTGTGCTGCCCTCCCTCCCCCCCCTTTATATAGGCCCCCTGGGGGGGCGCCGGCCCCAAGAGATGGGATCTCAAGGGGGGGGCGGCCACAAGGGGGGAAGGGGTTGCCTTGCCCCCCAAGGCAAGGGGGAACTCCCCCCCCCTAGGGTTCCCAACCCTAGGCGCATGGGGGGAGGCCCAAGGGGGGGCGCCCCAGCCCACTAAGGGCTGGTTCCCTTCCACTTTCAGCCCACGGGGCCCTCCGGGATAGGTGGCCCCACCCGGTGGACCCCCGGGACCCTTCCGGTGGTCCCGGTACAATACCGGTAACCCCCGAAACTTTCCCGGTGGCCGAAACTGGACTTCCTATATATAATTCTTCACCTCCGGACCATTCCGGAACCTCTCGTGACGTCCGGGATCTCATCTGGGACTCCGAACAACTTTCGGGTTTCCGCATACATATATCTCTACAACCCTAGCGTCACCGGACCTTAAGTGTGTAGACCCTACGGGTTCGGGAGACATGCAGACATGACCGAGACGCCTCTCCGGTCAATAACCAACAGCGGGATCTGGATACCCATGTTGGCTCCCACATGTTCCACGATGATCTCATCGGATGAACCACGGTGTCGAGGATTCAATCAATCCCGTATACAATTCCCTTTGTCAATCGGTATGTTACTTGCCCGAGATTCGATCGTCGGTATCCCAATACCTTGTTCAATCTCGTTACCGGCAAGTCTCTTTACTCGTACCGCAATGCATGATCCCGTGACTAACGCCTTAGTCACATTGAGCTCATTATGATGATGCATTACCGAGTGGGCCCAGAGATACCTCTCCGTCACACGGAGTGACAAATCCCAGTCTCGATCCGTGCCAACCCAACAGACACTTTCGGAGATACCCGTAGTGCACCTTTATAGTCACCCAGTTACGTTGTGACGTTTGGCACACCCAAAGCACTCCTACGGTATCCGGGAGTTGCACGATCTCATGGTCTAAGGAAAAGATACTTGACATTGGAAAAGCTCTAGCAAACGAAACTACACGATCTTTTATGCTATGCTTAGGATTGGGTCTTGTCCATCACATCATTCTCCTAATGATGTGATCCCGTTATCAATGACATCCAATGTCCATAGTCAGGAAACCATGACTATCTGTTGATCAACGAGCTAGTCAACTAGAGGCTTACTAGGGACACGTTGTGGTCTATGTATTCACACATGTATTACGATTTCCGGACAATACAATTATAGCATGAATAATAGACAATTATCATGAACAAAGAAATATAATAATAACCATTTATTATTGCCTCTAGGGCATATTTCCAACACAAACTAGCCCGCCTAGGATTTGTACTCCCTCCGTTTCAGGCCTCCTTTGGTTCATAGGATAGACATTTTATAGGAATAGAAAAATCATAGGAAGTGAGATGACATGCATCTCAATTCCTGTAGAGGAAAAGATGTCATTTGGTGCATAGGATAGGAATTTTTCCATTGAGTCTAGGCTAATGTTTTTTTCCTCCAAAATATGAAGGATTGATTTCTATCCTACATAGGAATAGGAATCCATTCCTACAGACCAAAGGGCTTCAAAGTGATTTTTCCTTTGCAAATCCTATCCTATAGAATTCCTATAAAATTCCTACAAACCGAAGGAGGCCGAACGTATCCGTGTCGACTATGACCGATCGCTAAGCCTACAATTTTAGGAGCTTGGGCTATTGGCCGATCGACGACGGATCAGTATAAGCGTACCACGAGCTCATCAGCCCCAACGTTTATCTTCGGTGAGTGTTTTGCAAGTACTATAGCTCGCACAGTAGCTAGCCTACTAACACCAAGAATCATCAAACAAGCCCTGCTGATATGATAAACAGTTCAAACTTACATCTAAGCATGCCATATATTACATCAAAAGCTGGTGAGGATACATCTGTTTCCACAACTCGGAGAGGGTTCGCATGATTCACTATCAAACAAAAGTACCAAGTACCGCCCACACATGACAGTGCACTAGCCCTAAGATGGTTTGATAACACGCATCATTCTGGTAATTAAACACAATGCAAACTACCTTGAAGGATTAGCGCGACCAACTATTTCTTGTCATCGATCTCTCGGGCAATGAGCACAGCACGGACAGCGGCATGGGAATCGATCTTTGGGGCGATGTCCACCACGACATCGGAATCGATCTCTGGGCGATGTCCACAGGATGGACAGCGGCATCGGAATCGATCTCCGAGGCGATGTCAACAGGACGGACCGCGACATAAAAAATGATCTCTGGGGCGTTTTCCACAGGACGGGCCGCGACATCGGAATCATCAAGGACGTCCACCGGCACCTGCACAACCCTAACATATTAGCAAGCACATTGCAAATAATCAAAAACCACAACTATGGTAAGCCATTATTTTTACCTTGTGCAGCTCACCGGGGGATCCCATCCCTCCGGGGGCCATCTCCTCGTCCTCGATGGGGGCCATCACCTTGCCAGGGGAATACTGCTTCTCAACGGCGACTGTCTCCTCAAACTCGGCCTTGAGCCTCGCATAGGTGGCCATTAGAGTTTCTGGGGTAGGCACGGTGGGGCCCTTGCTGTTCTTCCAACTTTCTTTGAGGAGTTCGTCCACCAACGTCGTCAACTCTTTGGCTAGTGCTTGTTTCTTGGAGTTCTTCGTCTGCATGGGTTGGCCCGCCAACATGGTCAACTCGTTGGTCGGGGCTCGCTTCCTGGAGAGTTTCCCTAGTGCTCCAGGATCCATCAATGAACTGACAAACAAAAAGCAATCGAAAGGAAACCACAATCGCAATGAAAACGGGAAAAGAATAGGCTGTGAGAATTGGTCAGTGCTTCGCAAAAAGAAGATTCTTGGAATGAAAATATAGTAGCATCACTGATTCGACCACCTTTCCTTTCTCGGTACAGAAGAAAAATGGCAGAAGTGAGTAGCCTGGAGTGAGGTTTTCTTCAAGAAAGGGGAGAAAGGGCTTCAACGAGCGTTCTAGTGAAATGATGGTTGCTTCGTCCAGTCCAACTTCGAGGCCACTTTACCACTGCTGGTAAAGGTGTGGGTTTTGTGATATGACGGGTCATGACGGCCACACCGGGGTGACCGGTGAGTCTCGACTGTAGCACCTCACTGTGATTTGGTGGATGGCACGCGGGCCCGGATGCTTTGTGATATGCTTTGATGCTTTGATGTTTGGTAGGGTGTATGAAGGGTGCATGAGTCCACACTAGCTTAACACAAATACACTAGGAGCATGCATGAGAAGAGCATGCATGAAGAGGGGTGCTGGGATGAGCATGCACGAAGAGGGAACAACTACGCTGAGATGAGAATGCAACCAAACACACTGTGGCGAGCGTTCGCAACTGCCATGTTTGGGTTGCGCTTGGCTCTTCGCCTCTTCGAGAAAACGAACAATGATGTTACTACTACTTCTACAGTATCGAATCCACTGCTGCATGTCCGTCCACCGCGTGCGGGAGGGATAGCTTGTTGTATACTCTATATTTGCTGCAACCTCTAACATTTACCCCACCACAAATTAAAATATATATTCCTGTCTTGACCAGATGAGCGTGCAAACTACAATCACCAGGATGACAGGTAGGGCCAGAAGATTATTTTAATAAAAAAAGCATGGAGCCGACCCCAACGATTTTAAGCTTACAGGCACGGTACACGCTATCCTAGACTACTCTACACATGAAACTGCCACACGAGCGTCCGGGCTGCGCTTGGCTCTTCGCCTCTTCGGGAAGTCGAACAATGATGGAGTACTACTGCAGTGGAGGAGTACTACAGTATGCTTCTGGCCATCTGACACCGATTGAACTGCTGCATGTCCACCGCGTGCGGGAGGGAGAGCGTGTAGCGAACGAAAGCTTCTCCTAGTCCTGCCAGCCACCACGCTCATGGGCGAGGGAGGGACGCAGCTTCATTGACTTACTGCTCCTGCCTTTGCGTGTATGACAGGTGGGCCCAACAGGTGGGTGGCCCACCTGTCATGCAGCCAAAGGCAGGTGCGGTTAAGGCGAGAGGGCGTTGTAGTAATCAAACTTCTCGGTCTTGTACGAGTTGACGCGACACATCAAAGCACTGCACTCGATATATTTCAATAATTTGCGTTTACCGATGCATTAATTACAACGCATGCATGCATGCCGTGACTCTCCTTTTGATACTTGCATGTGTTGATTTAATGCACCTTGCCAAATTTTGACTATAAATTTAACTAACCAAATGTTCATGCATGTCACAAAAAATTACATAATTGAAAACTATGTTCAAATACGAATCAAACGATATAATTTTTGTTAACATGCACTAACATTTTGTCAGTTAAATCTTTGGTCAAAATTTAGCACCAATTACAAAGGGGCCCAATAAATATTGTACTCTCACATTTTGTTTTGAGGATACTCCCACATAGAAAATATAAATAATAATGCATGTTGGGGCAGCCCACGTTTCCGATAATTTTAGCCGTGGGCTTGTTCACAAATTTTACGAGGGGGTGGTTGTTCATTTAATGGAGGGTCTTGTACCAGACTTGAACGATACAAAGTGCGACCTGGCACACCGTAACACCACTTGGAATAAGCGGGTAGCTATCTCAAAAAACAATCAACAACTCAAAAAAATGGCGACCTAGCACGTACACAATTTTAAACGATTGTTTTGATGGAGTGAAAAAGGAAAACTACCCCACTACGTATATATAGGCCGGAGCCTCCGCGCTTGCTTGCTAGGGTTGCTCTATTCACACACTCTCATCCTCTCCAGATCTAAACAAGATAGCGGTGGTAACACTGTCTTTCTCCCTTCAAAAAACACTGTCTTTCTATCCTCACCGCTGGTTACAGATCCGGACGTATCCCCCTCCGCCGGTGAAGGGGAGGAGGGGCAGCGTTTAGGCCGTCGTCGACAGCGAGGGAGGAGACCCACTGCCGCCGCACCGTTATCTCTGGCCGAGCGCCGGCGCGGGAGGTCCTCCGAACCCTTCGTCGTTGCCCTAGTGTGGGCGGATCCGGCCTCCCGCCGCCCACCTATCCACATCCCGACGACCTTCAGGTATATCTTCCTTCGAAACCGCCCTAGCTCTACTTCCCCGGCTCGCTATGTCGCTGCATGTGCATCATTTTCTACCTCTCAGCCCCTCTCGATCGGATGGTCAAACGACACATATTTTTTCTTCTATTGTTAGAGGTAAAGCTACTTCATGGAGTCGAATCTTGTACTTGGTTCAAACAAGAAATAAAGTGGGGGTGGGGGAATTTAGTATGTACATCGGACTTGGTACAAACAGGAAGGATAGGGGGTGAAAGTAGTACAGACTGGTCATCCAACCGGTCTCTTGGTCGAAAAGGGAAATATAGGGGAAACGCTGTACACAGTGGTATGACTAGGACTAGATTTGCTATCCACACATAAGATGGCTGCATGCATCATTATGATGCAGAGGCCGGGGGCACGCCTCCATTTCCAAAAAAACATAGGAGTAGGTGGCTAGAGTGAACAAAAATGGGACCAACCCAGATATGTTTCTTGGATGTTTGTTTCTCGGGGCAACAAACTCTGAATCACCACTTTATGCCCCGGTTTAGGTACATGGTGCTGGACTGCTGGTGCACCCACTGTCCCATGCCCTTATACCAAATATTTAGCTGTTCTTAATCTAATGCCCCTGGTAAAATGAAGCCATGCCACTGTTATAAGCCATGACAAGTTTAGCCAAATGTTTTTGCCTGTAATTGTTTGAGACTCTGACTGTTTCCTCTGTAGCTATTTGTGCAAACAGGGATATCCATTTCACCTGGTTGCTGTTGTGACCTTTTGGTGCACTGCACAAAACACTTCTTAAAAGAAGTGACTTTTGTGTTGTTTAACTGGAATGTCAGAATGGAACAGTTGGTTCATTTCGGTGGAACTGCACAAAGGGAGATCTGTGTTCCAATCCTCATCATCCATATTGGCACCATAACCTTCCTTTAGGTAAGAATGATATTTAATGCATGTGTTCATCTCTATTTTGCGACTGCCATGAGAAAATAATGCTATTGTTTACTAGTACACTTGTACTCCCTCACTGACAAAACCAATTCTGAAATAGAAGGCCAATCATGTACTTGGTTTCACCAACTGGTGAGGAGAAAGAGAAACAGAGCATGAAGAGGAAGAAGAAGAAGAATAAACAGTGCCAAGGTGATATTGCTGAAGCCGAGGCCTCAGTCGAGGCCATTCAAGGGCTCCGGCAACGTCTACCTTACATGTGAGACGATCCTCCAGGGAGCCCTTCCACTTCTGCGTATTGTCCATGATGAATTTGATGCTACTGTTAGAGTAATATGCTAATGTCTTTCTATCCTTTCTCACTAAGCTAATGAAGGTTTCACCTTGTTCCTACTTGTGCAAACAGGGATCATGTTGTGCCAATCATACATTTTAGTGGAACTACACAAGACAATACAATGAACTGTATCCCAGCCAGTGCTTTAACTCTGCTGGAAGTTCTTGATAATCTTTCGATATAATCTCAGCACTGGTAAACAAGAGTGATTTCAACCATACATTTGAAGTGCACAAAAATATATACTATTGAGTGATTCCAGTGAGTGCTTTATCATCTCTTCTGGGACTACATGAATAAGCTTTTTTGCTCAGGTTGGTACCGGCCTAAGGCCTTCATCCATATTAGTTTGTTGTCATCTCTATTTGTATCGTGCTACTGTCATGAGAAACTCCTTTATCTTTGCACGTTAAAGTTTTGCAACCTATGATACATGGCAATGCTTTGAGTGTTGAGCTAATTGGCACTGATTAAATAAACTAATACCTCTCTTTAAGCAAGACTACTATGTTGCTAACTTTACCCATTAAGATAATGAGGGTGCTTCTATTTGTTAGTGTATGTTTCATCAACTAGTCCCACTATTACAGTAATCTCACTCTCTCAATATATGTGCCAACAGGGATGCTCGATTTTGGTGGAACTGCACAAAAACTTTGGGTGCTTCATTGCCTCGACAGCTTCCTTCCTTTCCTGTCAGTCGCTAATCTCGGCTTGCTTCCTTCCTTTGCTGTCAGTCGCTTGGCTTATCTCGGCTTCCAGTCAAAGGAAATAGTAATTGATATGCTACCTCACACAGGTTGGTACTGGTCTTTATCCTGATTATTGTGCTTGTCATATGTATTGGTAATTTGGTATTGTGCTACTGTTTGCCGATTTCATAAAGGTGTAACTTGGAGCCTGAACTCGCAGGCAAATCATTACATTGGGTGATTTCAGTAGAACTGCACAAAAAGATCAGATGGACAGGTACTTATGCTGCTGCTATGTACTCCAAAGTTCACTCAGACAAGCATCGATGTTGACAAGAAGAAGTGCCTATATTCATTCGAGTATCAACCGGCGTCAACCAGTTGTCAAACTCCAAGTATTAGGAGAGTGAACGCCAAAAATATTGCTTGGCGCATAGCCCAGAAAAACGCAGTCCAGTCTTTGGTCCCAACTTGTGCCTTTTGGTTATCGGCACATATGGTAGCGAACTGTATGGCATGGAGTCTAAAGATTCCAGACAAGTTGGTTGACGCGTATATTCATCTGGCACTTAATCAGTCTGCACGCCAGGGATGCTCCATTTCAGTTGAACTGCACAAAAAATTTGGGTGGTTCATTTTCTCAACCGCCTCCTTTCTTGTCTGCAATGTAGAATTTTGGCGAGCTACAGGACCAAGATGAGCCAGTAAACTAGTTGGATGAAAGTAGTGGCCAAGTTGCTCAAACCTCCCTCGGCACGAGGCCACTATTTGAGGATAAACCTACAAGCAAAGTTCAGATTGTCTGTGCTGCCTCTTATGTACTCGAAAGTTTACTCGTACAAGCATTAATTTTAGCAAGAAGTACCTCCGACTGAACACCATTTACCAGTCTGTACCCTAGGTAATTAAAGTTCGTCCATGGATGATATTGGCTGTGATCTCAATCATTTGGTTGCATAAACATACTGAACATGTGTATATCTGAATCTTTTTGTGAATTATCTATGAATATTGTCGTGTGATCTATCAATCATTTGGATGCATAGACATGCTGAACTTGTGTATATATGAATCTTTTGAGTTGTTGATTGTGAATGTTGGCTATGAATATGAACGTGTCCTGTGAACCTGAGTTTGATACGAATGTTTACCTGTTCTGTTGTACTTGTGTGTGAACTTGTTAGTATGTCTAGCTGTGGGATTTGTGATGTGTGGGTGTCAACGGCACACCTTCTTCCCGAGAAGAATTGCACCTGCTTTGTTAGGGTAGCAACGGCGCATCAGCTCTTTTTTATATTTTTGCTCTGTCTTCCCCCTCCCCCGCTCAACCCCTGCCGTAATGTTTTCGGCCTCAAAACAAGCATAATGGCTGCGTTGTTTTTGGGGCTTGATGAAAAATCGAGTGCTGGTTTCTGTAGGTTGGCCCGCCCAGAAAATGGGTTGCTGGTCCACCACGGACTGGGAGGCTAAAAATAAAAGTTGTATGGTACAGAGGCAAGTAAACGCCATCGAGAGCCATCCACTGAAGAAGAAAAATCGCGTCTGATGTGCTTCTTCAGTCGGGCTGCCGGCCCCCTCTTTAATCCAGTTCGCTCGGGGATCTAGCTGGTAATATCATTTTTTTCCAGAGGGCGAACAAGTATCAGCTAGGCCTAGGTATGCGTAGCCCACGACATACGGAGACAGTGGTTTCAACTTATTTTTTGAGGTCCATACCGGCCTATGGGCCTCCCAGCGTAGGTTTTATTTTTTCTTAAAGATCGGCAACCCAATGTATTTTCTTAATAAAATGCAGATCTCTGTTCTATTTATCTATATATAAGAATAATAACGCTGTGTCCAATTTATGTTTTCCCTTCTAACCACATTATATATATTTACATTATTACTATTATTGTATATTTTATAGAGACTTATATATACATTATAAAAACATCCCACGTGTTATTAACTTATAAAAGTAAATGTTTAACAGAAGTTGGCAAGGAAAATCCTGGTTGTTTTTGACTCACAGGTAGGAAAATCCTGGTGATTGCGTACAAAAGCTTGCGAAGATTTTAAGGACCAATGTAATAATAACGCGCTCATTTTTATTTTGAGCAATAACTCGCTAATTTGTTAATTTTATATATAAAAAATGTGTCGCAACGGTTTATTTTTTGATATTAATTGCTCCTTCTAACCTAACATTATATATAGAATGAGCCCAGGTAATTCATGTATTTCAAGAAAGTGCAAATGGGCTGAGATTTCTTAGAAAATATTAAATGGGCCGCATTGACGTGAAATTATTTGTTCACCCAGCCCAGCAAATGGACTGTACATTCTAGAAAACATGGGTTAAATATATACCACATTTTTGCAGGCTGACATGTGGGACAATAGGTCGAAGCCTACACAGGGCGTTGTTAACTTGGTCAACAAATGATTATGACATCCACAGCCATTGGATTTATATCCAACGGCCGGCATGCACCTTCAATCTCTCGTCTTCTTCCTCCAGCGTCGCCGGGACCGCCTGGTCCGGCCTCCGGCGGCTAGCGGCTCTGCTTAGCACGCATCGCTGTGAAGCGCTACCCCACCGTCGGCCGGGCTATCCCTCCACCCCTCCACACCTCCTGTTATTCTCCACCGACTGCAGCCCCACGCCGCACCAGAACCAGTTATAACCCTTGTACTCCTCTCAATCTGCGCTCCACTGCCGCATCTTCCCATCTCTGGGTCGTTCCCGTCCGGGGCCTCGCCGTCGTCCACCGCCTCGCTGCGCTCGGCGCGGCGTGGTCAACAAACGAGAGTCATCGGAAGAGGACTGGAGAGCCTGATGGCTGGGACCCACGAGGTCCATGGTCGCACACAAGGAAAGTTCCTCCTTATTAAGCTAAAAAAATGTTTCCTCCCCCTGACAGCTAGGACCCACCGGCTGTATCTTCACATGGAAGGAAGTGCCTCCTTGTTATGCGAAAAAAAACTATTCCTCCCGTTGACAGCTGGGACCCGTCAGATTTGGTGGCTGACTTGTGGGCCTACTAAGCGGACGTGTACGCAGGGCTTTGTCAACTTAATCAACAAATGATTCTAGCAGTTGGACCGTTGGATGTTAATCCAACAGCCGTGCTCCTTCTTCAACCTCTGTTCTTGCTCCTGTCTCCCGTGGGCGGCAGTGCTGCCGCGCACCCGAACCAGTCAAGTTTCCCACTCCTCTCCATCTGCGACTCCACTGTCGCGTCTTCCCCATCTCCGGGTCGTTCCAGTCTGGGGCCTCACCGTCGTCCACCGGCCTTGGTGCGCTCGGCACGGTGTGGTCAACGTGGTCAATAAACGAGAGTCGTCAGAAGATGACAGTACGTGAGAGGCTGACAGTGGGGACGCACCACGCCCATGGACGCATGCATGCAACTGCATCCTTTTTACCCTGAAAAATAATGTTTTCTCCCCTGACTGCTGGGACCCACCAGCTACATCTTCGCACGCAAGGAAGTGTGTCCTTATTACGCCAAAAAGAATGAATACTACCGCTGACAGCTCAGACCCACCAGCTATACCTTCGCACGCAAGGAAGTGCCTCCTTATTACGCACAAAAAAAATGAATACGCCCCTGCTAGCGGGACCCACCATAGTGGGAGGCTGACTTGTGGAAGCTGACGCGGACGGAGGGCTTTGTCAACTTAGTCAATATGAACGATTCTAGCTCCAGTGACCGTACGATGTCCATCCAACGGCCGTAGTGCTTCTTCAACCTCTGTTCTTCTTGCTCCAGCCGCCCAAACAAGCGTTGGCCGTGTCGCCTGCTCCTGCCTCTAGTGTCCGGCTATGCTGCCACCGCTAGCCATGCCATCCCTCTATACGCACCCACACCTCCTGTTATTCTCCGGCAACGGCAGCCTCACATTGCAGCCGAAGCAGTCAACCCACGTACTCCCCTCCGCGTGGGCATCCACTGTCGCATCTTCCCCGGCTCCGCGTCGTCCCCTTCCTAGGCCTCGCCGTCGTCCACCGCCCTAGTGCTCTCGGCGCAGCGTGGTCAATGTGGTCAACGAACGACTTCTGTCGGAAGAGTAATGTACGTGGAGAGGCTGACAGCTGGGTCCATAGCCGCAGCAAGGAAGTGCCTCCTTATTACGCGCAAAATAATTATTCCTCCACCTGACAGCAAGGACCCATCGGATGGGCCACCGTATTTCGTGAAAAAAAACGCTTCCCCCCTAACTGCTGGGACCCACCAGCTACATCTTCGCACGCAAGGACGTGCCTGACAGTCGGGACCCACCTGGTCGAAGCGTACGTAGCGTTGTCATTCTAGTGGCGAACGTGTACGTACATACTGGTCGATCGGTCTGTCTGCAGGCTGCAGTGATGAACCGTGGCCGAGTAAGGAAGGGCACGTGTCGTAGTAGAGACGCGCACGTAGCATGTACACGTACGTCCAGCGGCCAGGGTGCAAGAAAGAAAATACAGCCACGTACGTACATACTGGCGGGGTCTCGAACGCCTACTCGCGCATACGTATGGCCAGGGCTCGTGTACATGGCTGGGTCGGAACGGAGAAGCTGCGCCGTCGTCGTGATCATGGGGAGGCAACTGGTTGGGTCAGAATGCAATGCGTCGTCGTGTTCATCGGGAGCCAACCGGCTTGGACGGAACAGCCGATGGAAACGAGGCCTGGCGTACCGCAGAACGGAGGAAACGGCCTTGTGTTCGACCAGCCACGGTGGAAACGGGATCCTGTTCATCAGGAGGGGCCTGGCGTACCGCAAAACGAAGGAAACGGACCTCCTACGATCGAAACGGGGTCCTGTTGATCGGGAGGGGTGTGGCGTACCACAAAACGGAGGAAACGGACTTGTGTTGGAGCGCTACGGTCGAAACGGGGGTCCTATTCATCGGGAGGGCTGTGGCGTACCGCACAACGGGACTCCACGGGATACTGTTCATCTCCACCGCCGACCTCCTCCACGGGCTACTGTTCATCCACTGTCGACCTCCTCCAGCCTCCACCTGCGACTGTTCATCCACGGGCTCCTGTTCATCCAGCCTCCACCGCGCGTTCCTCCACCGGTACTGTTCAACCAGCCCTCTCCACGGGGTCCTGTTCAACCACCCCTCCACGGGCTACTGTTCATCCAGCCCTCCACCGGCTACTGTTCAACCAGCCCTCCACGGGGTCCTGTTCATCCACCGGATAAATCGATCGGGGTACTGTTCATCCAGCGGCAACGGCCTCTACTACCACGGGGTCCTGTTCATCCAACCCCCCACCAGGAACTGTTCATCCAAACCCCCTCAACAACGCTCACTGTTCATCAAGGGAAGGAGGCAGCAGTGTTAGATCGGCTTTAGTTAGCAGCAGTAGCGAAGGAATCACTCGGGTTCAGTTAACAGCAAGGGATCGATCGATCGCTTGGGTTCAGTAACGGGTAGCCTGCAGTGCAATCGCTCGGGTTAAGTTAGAGCCCAACGCCTTGCTCGGGTTTAGTTAGAGCGCAACGCCTCGCACACACGCGCATACGTACGAGAGAAACGAGCATCACTCGGCCCCCGACCACCCACCGTAACCGGGAACTCCCCCGATATTTTCCTCGCCCTCGCTTCTACCACGGTTTTCTCCGTCATGGACGGCCCAAAGAATGTCATGCAGCTGCGTCTCCGGCCCGCCCAGGACGAAAAGCCCATTTTCTGTCATGATTTTTTGTCATAGAAGCAGGAGCCCACCACATCTATGACGATACCAGGTTTTGTCACAATTATCTTCATAGAAGTGTCATAAGTATGACAGGAAAAAATTCGTTCGGCCCAAAATGTCACGGATGTGTCTTTTTTTGTAGTGTTGGCAACGTCAACAAAGGTATATTTGATATACATGTTATTGATGTGTACCTTACTAATGCTCGTAGTAGCACCTGGGTATTTGATACTGGTTCGGTTGCTAATATTTGTAACTCGAAACAGGAGCTGCAGAATAAATGGAGACTAGCTAAGGATGAGGTGACGATGCATTGGAAATGGTTCCAAGGTTCATGTGATCGTCGTCGGCATGCTCCCTCTATGTCTACCTTCGGGATTAGTTTTGAACCTGAATAATTGTTATTTGGTGCATGCGTTAAGCATGAACATTATATCTGGATCTTGTTTATTGCGAGGCGGTTATTCATTTAAGTCGGAGAATAATGGTTATTCTATTTATATGAATAATATATTTTATGGACATGCACCCCTTGTGAATGTTTATTCTTGTTGAATCTCAATCGTAGTGATACACATGTTCATAATATTGATGCCAAAAGATGCAAAGTTAATGATGATAGTACCACATACTTGTGGCACTGCCGCTTAGGTTATATTGGTGTAAAGCGCATGAAGAAACTTCATGCTGATTGCTACCTCTTGAGCATGCGTTGGTTTTCCCTTGAAGAGGAAAGGGTGATGCAGCAAAGTAGCATAAGTATTTCCCTCGGTTTTTGAGAACCAAGGTATCAATCCAGTAGGAGACTACACGCAAATCCCTAGTACCTGCACGAACAATCAAGAACCTTGCAACCAACGCGATAAAAGGGGTTGTCAATCCCTTCACGACCACTTGCAAAAGTGAGATCTGATAAAGATAATAAGATAAATATTTTTGGTATTTTTTTGTATAGATTGGAAAGTAAAGATTGCAAAATAAACGGTGACAGAAATAGCAAGTTGATAGGAAAATAATGTGATGTAAAGTAGACCCGGGGGCCATAGGTTTCACTAGTGGCTTCTCTCAAGATAGCATGTATTACGGTGGG
The DNA here is from genome assembly GCF_018294505.1 of Triticum aestivum. Taxonomy (NCBI): domain Eukaryota; kingdom Viridiplantae; phylum Streptophyta; class Magnoliopsida; order Poales; family Poaceae; genus Triticum; species Triticum aestivum. The sequence goes on along the minus strand of NC_057802.1, from coordinate 476,969,538 downwards.
TGAACAAATTACTGTCGAGCAATTGATAGAAAAGAGCATAGTTATGATGATATCTAAGGCAATGATCATGAATATAGGCATCACGTCTGTGTCAAGTAGACCGAAACGATTCTGCATCTACTACTATTACTCCACACATCGACCGCTATCCAGCATGCATCTAGAGTATTAAGTTCATAAGAACGGAGTAACGCATTAGGCAAGATGACATGATGTAGAGGGATAAACTCAAGCAATATGATATAAACCCCGTCTTTTTATCCTCGATGGCAACAATACAATACGTGCCTTGTTGCCCCTGCTGTCACTGGGAAAGGACACCGCAAGATTGAACCCAAAGCTAAGCACTTCTCCCATTGCAAGAAAGACCAATCTAGTAGGCCAAACTAAACCGATAATTCGAAGAGACTTGCAAAGATATCAAATCATGCACATAAGAATTCAGAGAAGAATCAAATAATATTCATAGATAATCAAGTTCATAAACCCACAATTCATCGGATCTCAGCAAACACACCGCAAAAAGAGTTACATCGAATAGATCTCCAAGAAGATCGAGGAGAACTTTGTATTGAGATCCAAATAGAGAGAAGAAGCCATCTAGCTAATAACTATGGACCCGAAGGTCTGTGGTAAACTACTCACACGTCATCGGAGGGGCTATGGTGTTGATGTAGAAGCCCTCCATGATCGAATCCCCCTCCGGCAGATCGCCGAAAAAGGCCCCAAGATGGGATCTCACGGGTACAGAAGGTTGCGGCGGTGGAAAAGGTGTTTCGTGGCTCTCCTCGAAGGTTTCAGGGTATAAGAGTATATATAGGCGAAAGAAGTAGGTCGGTGGAGCTGCGAGGGGCCCACGAGGGTGGGGGCGTGCCCTCCTAGCGCGTGGCTTCCTCGCTGCTTCCTTGACGTCCACTCCAAGTCTCCTGGATTGTGTTTGTTCCAAAAACGATCCTCGCGAAGGTTTCATTCCGTTTGATATTCCTTTTCTGCGAAACACTGAAATAGGCAAAAAAACAGCAATTTGCACTGGGCCTTCGGTTAATAGGTTAGTCCCAAAAATAATATAAAAAGGTATATTAAATCCCATTAAACATCCAAAACAGGTAATATAATAGCATGGAACAATCAAAAATTATAGATACGTTGGAGACGTATCAAGCATCCCCAAGCTTAATTCCTGCTCGTCCTCGAGTAGGTAAATGATAAAAACAGAATTTTTGATGTGGAATGCTACCCAACATAATTTGCAATGTAACTCTCTTTATTGTGGCATGAATGTTCAGATCCGAAAGATTCATGACAAAAGTTTAATATTTACATAAAAATAATAATACTTCAAGCATACTAACTAAGCAATTATGTCTTCTCAAAATAACATGGCCAAAGAAAGCTTATCCCTACAAAATCATATAGTTTGGCTATGCTTCATTTTCGTCACACAAAATGCTCTCATCATGCACAACCCCGATGACAAGCCAAGCAAATTTTCATACTTTCGTATTCTCAAACTTTTTCAACTTTCACGCAATACATGAGCGTGGGCCATGGACAAAGCACTATGGGTGGAATAGAATATCATGACGGGGATTGTGTGGAGAAGACAAAAAAGGAGAAAGACTCACATTGACGTGGCTAATCAACGGGCTAGGAAGATGCCCATCAATTGATGTCAATGCAAGGAGTAGGGATTGCCATGCAACGGATGCACTAGAGCTATAAATGTATGAAAGCTCAACAAAAGAAACTAAGTGGGTGTGCATCCAACTTGCTTGCTCACGAAGACCTAGGGCATCTGAGGAAGCCCATCGTTGGAATATACAAGCCAAGTTCTATAATGAAAAATTCCCACTAGTATATGAAAGTGACAAAATAAGAGACTCTTTATTATAAAGATCATGGTGCTACTTTGAAGCACGAGTGTGGAAAAAAGGATAGTAGCATTGTCCCTTCTTTTATTTATTTATATTTTTTGGGCCTTTCCCCTTTTTTATTTGGCCTTTCTCTTTTTTTTCCTTTTTTTTGGCCTTTCTCTTTTTTTTCATGGGACAATGCTCTATTAATGATGATCATCACACTTCTATTTATTTACAACTCAATGATTACAACTCGATACTAGAACAAAATATGACTCTATATGAGTGCCTCCGGTGGTGTACTGGGATGGGCAATGAATCAAGAGTGACATGTATGAAAAATTATGCATGGTGGCCTTGCCACAAATATGATGTCAACTACATGATTATGCAAGGCAATATGACAATGATGAAGCGTGTCATAATAAATGGAACGGTGGAAAGTTGCATGGCAATATATCTCAGAATGGCTATGCCATAATAGGTAGGTATGGTGGCTGTTTTGAGGAAGATATAAGGAGGTTTATGTGTGATAGAGCGTATCATATCACGGGGTTTGGATGCCCCGGCGAAGTTTGCACCAACTCTCGAGGTGAGAAAGGGCAATGCACGGTACCGAAGAGGCTAGCAATGATGGAAAGGTGAGAGTGCGTATAATCCATGGACTCAACATTAGTCATAAAGAACTCACATACTTATTGCAAAAATCTACAAGTCATCAAAAACCAAGCACTACGCGCATGCTCCTAGGGGTATAGATTGGTAGGAAAAGACCATCGCTCATCCCCGACCGCCACTCATAAGGATGACAATCAAAGAACACCTCATGTTTCAAATTTGTTACACAACGGTTACCATACGTGCATGCTACGGGACTTGCAAACTTCAACACAAGTATTTCTAAAATTCACAATTACTCAACTAGCACGACTCTAATATTACCATCTTCATATCTCGAAACAATCATCAAGTATCAAATTTCTCATAGTATTCAATGCACTCTATATGAAAGTTTTTATTATACCCATCTTGGATGCCTATCATATTAGGACTAATTTTATAGCCAAAGCAAATTACCATGCTATTCTAAAGGACTCTCAAAATAATATAAGTGAAGCATGAGAGATCAATAATTTCTGTAAAATAAAATCACCACCGTGCTCTAAAAAGGTGTCAGTGAAGCACTAGAGCAAAATTATCTAGCTCAAAAGATATAAGTGAAGCACATAGAGTATTCTAATAAACTCCGATTCATGTGTGTCTCCCCCAGAAGGTGTGTACAGCAAGGATGATTGTGGTAAAATAAAAAGCAAAGACTCAAATCATACAAGACACTCCAAGCAAAACACATATCATGTGGTGAATAAAAATATAGCCTCAAGTAAAGTTACCGATAGATGAAGACGAAAGAGGGGATGCCTTCCGGGGCATCCCCAAGCTTAGGCTTTTGGTTGTCCTTGAATTTTACCTTGGGGTGCCTAGGGCATCCCCAAGCTTAGGCTCTTGCCACTCCTTGTTCCATAATCCATCAAATCTTTACCCAAAACTTGAAAACTTCACAACACAAAACTCAACAGAAAATCTCATGAGCTCAGTTAGTGTAAGAAAACAAACCACCACCTTAAGGTACTGTAATGAACTCATTCTTTATTTATATTGGTGTTAAACCTACTGTATTCCAACTTCTCTATGGTTCATACCCCCCGATACTAGCCATAGATTCATCAAAATAAGCAAACAACACACGAAAAACAGAATCTGTCAGAAACAGAACAGTCTGTAGCAATCTGATTTGTTTGAATACTTCTGGAACTCCAAAAATTATGAAAAACTGTGACAACCTGGAAATTTTGTATATTGATCTACTGAAAAAATAATTAGCAATTTATCACGTTATGGTGAATTTTAACAATTATTTTCGTGAGCGCAAAGTTTCTGTCTTTTTCAGCAAGATCAAACAACTACCACCCAAGAAGATCCTATTGGTTCTACTTGGCACAAACACTAATTAAAACTTAAAAACACATCTAAACAGAGGCTAGATGAATTACTTATTACTAAACAAGAACAAAAGGCAAGGAACAAAAATAAATTGGGTAGCCTCCCAACAAGCGCTATCGTTTAACGCCCCTAGCTAGGCATAAAAACAAGAATAGATCTAGGTATTGTCATCTTTGGTATGCAATCCATAAGTGGCTCTCATAATAGATTAATAAGGTAATTTAATTTTCTTCCTAGGAAAGTGTTCCATGCCTTTCCTTAATGGAAATTGGAATCTAATATTTCCTTCTTTCATATCAATAATTGCACCAATCGTTCTAAGGAAAGGTCTACCAAGAACAATAGGACATGTAGGATTGCAATCTATATCAAGAACAATAAAATCTATGGGCACATAATTCCTATTTGGAACAATAAGAACATCATTAATCCTTCCCATAGGTTTCTTAATGGTGGAATCCTCAAGGTGCAAATTTAAAGAACAATCATCAAATTTACGGAAACCTAACATATCACACAAAGTTTTTGGAATCGCGGAAATACTAGCACCCAAATCACATAAAGCATAGCATTCATGATCTTTAATCTTAATTTTAATAGTAGGTTCCCACTCATCATAAAGTTTTCTAGGGATAGAAACTTCTAATTCAAGCTTTTCTTCATAGGATTGCATTAAAGCATCAACGATGTGTTTGGTAAAAGCTTTATTTTGATCATAAGCATGAGGAGAATTTAACACGGATTGCAACAAGGAAATACAATATATCAAAGAACAATTGTCATAATTAAATTCCTTGAAATCCAAAATAGTGGGTTCATTACTATGTAAAGACCTCTTCAATCCCACTTTTACCAATGTTTGCATCAAGATCTAAAAACTCCGAATCATTGGGACGCCTTTTAACTAAAGTTGACTCATCTCCAGTCCCATCTTTATAAAGATTCATATTGGAAAACAAAGACTTGATAGGAGACACATCAATCACTTTTAGATCTTCATCATTATTATCATGAAAACTAGAAGAACACGCTTTCACAACGCAATCCTTTTTAGCACGCATCCTAGCGGTTCTTTCTTTGCACTCATCAATGGAAATTCTCATGGCTTTGAGAGACTCATTGATATCATGCTTAGGTAGAATAGATCTAATTTTCAAAGAATCAACATCAAGAGAAATTCTATCCACGTTCCTAGCTAACTCATCAATCTTAGGTAATTTTTCTTCAAGCAAAGCATTGAAATTCTTTTGCACAATCATAAACTCTTTAACACTAGTCTAAAAATCAGAGGGCATCTTATTAAAATTTCCATAAGAGTTGTTGTAGGAATTACCATAATTATTAGAGGAATTACTAGGAAATGGCCTAGAATTAAAATTTCCTCTATACGCGTTGTTACCAAAATTGTTCCTACCAATAAAATTCACATCCATTATTATTATTCTCAATCAAAGTAGACAAAGGCATATCATTAGGATCAGAAGAAACACTCTTATTAGCAAACAATTTCATAAGTTCATCCATCTTTCCACTCAAAACATTAATCTCTTCAATCGCAAGAACCTTTTTACTAGTGAATCTTTCAGTGTGCCATTGAGAATAATTAACCATAATATTATCTAGGAGTTTAGTAGCTTCTCCTAAAGTGATTTCCATAAAAGTGCCTCCCGTGGCCGAATCTAAAAGATTTCTAGAAGCAAAATTCAATCCAGCATAATTTTTTTGTATAATCATCCATAAATTCAAACCATGTGTAGGGCAATTACGTATCATTAATTTCATCTTCTCCCAATCTTGTGCAACATGCTCATGATCAAGTTGCTTAAAATTCATAATATCGTTTCTAAGAGAGATGATCTTAGCGGGAGGAAAATACTTAGAGATAAAATCATCTTTGCACTTATTCCATGAATCAATACTATTTCTAGGCAAAGAAGAGAACCAAGTTTTAGCACGATCTCTAAGCGAAAACAGAAATAGCTTCAATTTAACAATATCATTATCCACATCTTTCTTCTTTTGCATATCGCACAAATCAATGAAGTTGTTTAGATGGGTAGCGGCATCTTCACTAGGAAGGCCAGAAAATTGATCTTTCGTGACAAGATTCAACAAAGCAGCATTAATTTCACAAGATTCAGCATCGGTAATAGGAGCAATCGGAGTGCTAATAAAATCATTATTGTTGGTATTGGAAAAATCACACAATTTAGTATTATCTTGAGCCATCGTGACAATCAATCAATCCAACAAGCAAGCACAGAAGAAGCAAGCAAAAAGAGACGAACGAAAAAGGGCAAATAAAACGGCAAAGGTGAAGTGGGGGAGAGGAAAACGAAAGGCTAATGGCAAATAATGTAATGCGAGGGAGAAGAGTTTGTGATGGGTACTTCGTATGTCTTGACTTGTGCGTAGATCTCCCCGGCAACGGCGCCAGAAATCCTTCTTGCTACCTCTTGAGCATGCGTTGGTTTTCCCTTGAAGAGGAAAGGGTGATGCAGCAAGGTAGCGTAAGTATTTCCCTCAGTTTTTGAGAACCAAGGTATCAATCCAGTAGGAGACTACACGCAAATCCCTAGTACCTGCACAAACAATCAAGAACCTTGCAACCAACGCGATAAAGTGAGATCTGATAAAGATAATAAGATAAATATTTTTGGTATTTTTGTTGTATAGATTGGAAAGTAAAGATTGCAAAATAAACGGCGACAGAAATAGCAAGTTGATAGGATAATAATATGATGTAAAGTAGACCCGAGGGCCATAGGTTTCACTAGTGGCTTCTCTCAAGATAGCATGTATTACGGTGGGTGAACAAATTACTGCCGAGCAATTGATAGAAAAGCGCATAGTTATGATGATATCTAAGGCAATGATCATGAATATAGGCATCACGTCCGTGTCAAGTAGACCAAAACGATTCTGCATCTACTACTATTACTCCACACATCAACCGCTATCCAGCATGCATCTAGAGTATTAAGTTCATAAGAACGGAGTAACGCATTAGGCAAGATGACATGATGTAGAGGGATAAACTCAAGCAATATGATATAAACCCCATCTTTTTATCCTCGATGGCAACAATACAATACGTGCCTTGCTGCCCCTGCTGTCACTCGGAAAGGACACCGCAAGATTGAACCCAAAGCTAAGCACTTCTCCCATTGTAAGAAAGATCAATCTAGTAGGCCAAACTAAACCGATAATTCGAAGAGACTTGATATCAAATCATGCATATAAGACTTCAGAGAAGAATCAAATAATATTCATAGATAATCAAGTTTATAAACCCACAATTCATCGAATCTCGGCAAACACACCGCAAAAAGAGTTACATCGAATAGATCTCCAAGAAGATCGAGGAGAACTTTGTATTGAGATCCAAAGAGAGAGAAGAAGCCATCTAGCTAATAACTATGGACCCGAAGGTCTGTGGTAAACTACTCACACATCATCGGAGCGGCTATGGTGTTGATGTAGAAGCCCTCCGTGATCGAATCCCCCTCCGGCAGATTGCCGGAAAAGGCCCCAAGATGGGATCTCATGGGTACAGAAGGTTGCGGCGATGGAAAAGGTGTTTCGTGGCTCTCCCCGAAGGTTTCAGGGTATAAGAGTATATATAGGCGAAAGAAGTAGGTCGGTGGAGCTGCGAGGGGCCCACGAGGGTGGGGGGCGCGCCCTCCTGCCTCGTTGCTTCCTTGACGTCCACTCCAAGTCTCCTAGATTGCGTTTGTTCCAAAAAAGATCCTCGCGAAGGTTTCATTCCGTTTGGATTCCGTTTGATATTCCTTTTCTGCGAAACACTGAAATAGGCAAAAAAAACAGCAATTTGCACTGGGCCTTCGGTTAATAGCTTAGTCCCAAAAATAATATAAAAAGGTATATTAAAGCCCATTAAACATCCAAAACAGATAATATAATAGCATGGAACAATCAAAAATTATAGATACGTTGGAGATGTATCACTGATGGACTTTTGGAATCACTTGATTATGAATCATTTGAAACATGTGAACCATGCCTCGTGGGCAAGATGACTAAAACCCTGTTTTCTAGTTCAATGGAGCAGGCATGTGACTTATTGGAAATAATACATACCGATGTATGTGGTCCGATGAGTGTTGAAGCATGCGGTGGATATGATTATTTTCTTACCTTCACGGATGATTTGAGTAGATATGGGTATATTTACTTAATGAAACACAAGTCTGAAACATTTGAAAAGTTCAAGGAATTTCAGAGTGAAGTGGAGAATCATCGTAATAAGAAGATAAAATTCTTACGATCTGGTCGTGGAGGAGAATATTTTATTTACGAGTTTGGCACACATTTAAGACAATGTGGAATTGTTTCACAACTCACGCCACCTGGAACACCACAACTAAAGAGGACTAAGGACATGTTTCTCGTTTATGGAGGTGATGAAGAGCTTGTCGTAAAGGGTTATGTCGATGCTAGCTTTGACATTGATCTGTAGGACTCAAAGTCTCAAGCCGGATACGTATTTACTTTGAATGGTGGAGCAGTCAGTTGGTGAAGTCCCAAGCAAAGCGTCGTAGTGGGATCTACATGTGAAGCGGAATATATAGCTGCTTCGGAAGCAGCACAAGAAGGATCCAGATGAAGGAGTTCATATCCGAACTAGGAGTGATACCTAGTGCATCGAATCCAATGACTATCTTTTGTGACAACACTGGTGCCATTGCCATTGCCAAGGAGCCCAGGTTTCACAACAAGACAAAGCACATCAAACGCCACTTCAATTCCATCCATAGTTACATTAAGGATGAAGACATAGAACTTTGCAAAGTACATACGGATCTGAATGTGGCAGACCAGTTGACTAAACCTCTTCCACCAACAAACCATGATGAGTTGCAGGACTCTATGGGTGTTAGATTCATTACAATGTAAACTAGATTATTGACTCTAGTGCAAGTGGGAGACTGTCGGAAATATGCCCTAGAGGTAATAATAAAGTGGTTATTATCATATTTCCTTGTTCATGATAAATGTTTACTATTCATGCTAGAATTGTATTGAACGGAAACTTAAATACATGTGTGGATACATAAACAACATCGTGACCCTAGTGAGCCTCTACTAGACTAGCTCGTTCATCAAAGATGGTTAAGGTTTCCCATAGACATGAGTTGTCATTTGATAACGGGATCACGTCATTAGGAGAATGATGTGATGGACAGGCCCAACTATAAGCTTAGCATATGATCGTGTTACTAAGTTCACTTTGCCATAGCTTTCGTAATGCCAAGTATCTATTCCTTAGACCATGAGATCATGCCACTCTCAGATACCAAAGGAATACTTTGTGTGCTATCAAACATCACTTCATAAATGGGTGATCATAAAGGTGCTCTATAGGCATCTCCAAAGGTATTTGTTGGGTTGCATGGATCGAGACTAGGATTTGTCACTACGTGTGAGAGAGAAAGATCTCTGGGCCCTCTCGGTAATACAACATCACACGAAGCTTGCAAGCATGTGACTAATGAGTTTGGTCATGGGATCTTGTATTACGGAACGGGTAAAGAGACTTGCCGGTAACGTGATTGAACTAGGTATGGAGATACCGACGATCGAATCTTGGGAAAGTAACATATCGCCAGACAAAGGGAATTGCATACGGGATTAACTGAATCCTTGACATGGTTGTTCAACCAACAAAGATCTTCATGGAATATGTAGGAACCAATATGGGCATCCAGGTCCCGCTATTGGTTATTGATCGGAGAGGAGTCTCGGTCATGTCTACATGATTCCCGAACCCGTAGGGTCGCACGCTTAGCGTTCAGTAGCACTAGGGTAGTATTGAGATATTAATAGTGGAAAGTCTGAAGGTTGTTCGGAGTCTCGGATGGGATCCAGGATATCACGAGGAGGTCGGGAATGGTTCGGAGGTAAATATTTATATATGGGAAGTCATGTTTTGGCTACCGGAAAAGTTCAGGGGAATGCCGACAATGTACTGGAGGCACCGAAGGGGTTCCGGGGGTCCACCTGCCATGGGGGCACATGGGCTGTTGGGGGGAGTCGTGGCCTATATGAGCCAGGCGCACCAGGCCCTTGCGCCAAAGGGTGGAAACCCTAGGGGTGGGAGGCGCCCCCCCTTGGCTTGGGAGGCAAGCCTCCCCCCTAGCCCACCGCCCCCTCCCTTGGAGGAGGGGTTAGGGCTGGCGACCCCTCCCTCACCCCTATATATATAGTGGGGAGGCGCAGGGGGCTGCACCCTGCCACCCTTGCCTTCGGTCTCTCCCAACTCCTCCCACCTTTCTCCGGTACGTGCTTGGCGAAGCCCTACCGGAATTCTGCTACCACCACAACCACCTCGTCATTGGGATGGTCCTGATCTCATCTACCTCTCCTCTCCCTCGCTTGCTGGATATGGAGAGAACGCCATCAAGTTGAACATGTGCTAATCTCGGAGGTGTCATCCGTTCGACACTAGATTGGATTGGATCGTGATTGGGTCGCGAAGAGTGTGACTACATCAACCGTGTTACGCACGCTAATGCTTTAGGTCTACAAGGGTAGGTAGACATACTCCCCTCTCGTTGCTATGCATCTCATAGATTAGATCTTGGGTATTTTGTAGGAAAAAATGATTTTCATGCAATGTTCCCCGTCATCTGGGGGGTGAACCGGTGACAAATTTGTACGAGGTTATGTGATTAAAAGAAGTCATGATCCATATTTAGATTATACCGGTAGATAACTTCAAGAATTATAAATAATTGAGGTAAAGCTACATATGCCATCTTATTTCATCCAATTACCATATAACTTCGAATTTGAATGACATGTAGAGCATTTTGATAATGTGAATAATGATGTTGGTTACTGTGTGGCTTCTGTTTGGGTTGTCATTGACATTACTCGTTAGTGGGCGACGTTACATGTGAGATGGGTCTACTAATCTGCATTTTGTCTTGACTTGGGGTGATTCTTCTATTATTTTCCACCTTTATCAGTCAAGATAGAATTGTACTTCCATTTTGTTTGCTTTAATAATATAGTGACAACTTAACTATTTTGTACACGATGATAGTAACGCCACTATAGATACTACACCATTTGTATTCTCCACTGTCTGGCAACGCAGCAATGCACTAGGGTGCCTCAACCTATTTATGCTTTGATTTCTTAGCTATGATACACTCTCTATAGATAATGAGCAAATTAGTTGCCTTGGTGCAGAGGCGGAGTCAGGATTTCTCGACGCCTAGGGCTAAAAATAAACAGCTATAAATAATGCCAAATACCATCACCTCAAAAATACCTAAATACACTAAATTATCACACCTACCAATGCATGTTAGCAGTACACCACAAATTAAAATTTAGCTCAAGGAAAAATAAATATGTGTTCATTATTACCATGAGAGCAAATTCAATAAACATATGCGTCACCGCAAACGTTGGTACTAAATTAGTGAAGACTAGCTTCATTTGATGCCATCATTTCTTCACCAAGAATAGTAGAAGGGCCACGAGATGTGAACATAAAATTGATTATTTACTCAAGATAGTCAGTTGCTCATATGAAATTGTGTAAAAAAACATATTATACCATCATCACAAACTGCATGAGCTAGAAACCTTATTTTTTGTTAGCACTGTATAATCTTAATTGTCCAGGTCCTCTCAATCTTTGATCTATTTAATATCCCCAATTCTTTGATTTCCACTGATAAAAAGAAGCAAGGAAAAAATATTGCTAGATGATACAGCAAACTTAAAATTACCTCTCCAGCCGGTTGTGGAAATCATGAGATTGGTTGACGGAGCACAGGACGCATCGATGGGGCTTCTCCAATGATGTGATGCGAAAGATCTGAGTTCGAAGAGCCGGCCGCCGGGGCACGCGTTAGGTGGAGTCGAGCAGTACAAGAGAGTCGGCGGCGCAGTTTTTCTATGGGTCGATCTGCGAAGACGATATCGTGCGTCCTGGCTTGGAGCGATTTGGGCGAGGGGGCTAGCGATTGTTTGGAGAGATCGCATCAACTGTGCTTCTCGGGATGAAGAACTCTATTGAAATTGGATGCTTGGATTGTTTATGGGCTGAGACCTGGGGCTGTTGGGTTTGCTTGCCTGGGGTTGGGCCTCTACAACTAGATATATAACCTACTAGATTGGACACGCCTGGGGCTACAGCCCTAGTTGCCCCAGGCCTGATTCCGCCCCTGCCTTGGTGTACATCTTTTTTGGTGGTTCATGTCATTATCAGTTGAATGTTCTCACTTTATAATTCTATTTCCAGATTATTATGTATGCATACACCCAGTTTACACACTACACTACCCAAATGTTCAGAAATATTTGTACCATACAGATCTTCAGAAATATTTGTATCTTTTTTTGTCATTATGGATGAGCATGGAAAATGTGAATTTGATGATCTTACAACCCCAAATCTATGTTTCATGGTATTATCCTATCAAGAACAAATATTGGTGCTTTATTTTGTTTATGCAGAAAGTTAAAAGTCAGATGTTGTTACTTTCTTAATTTCTTGACAAGTCAGACATTTAATGTACTACGTATACATGAAAAATCCTATTATTCTTTGGGATAAATGGATGAGCGCAGCAACGCGTGCCATCATTGATATAGTAGAGCTTACAAGGGAAGAAAAAAGGAGGTTCTTGAGGGAGTTAATTACTACATAATGATTGGTTTCTTGAGATTATAGGAAACAATGAGGCAAAATTGATCTAAAATTGACCTACACAATAACCGTGGAGGCAGATATTTTGCTTGCCATTTGTCCCCGGGCAAAGGCAAAGCCAAAGATGTCCAAGAAAGTATTAATAACGATGCCATTGATATTTTTGATGGTGTAAGGACGTAATGCTCATGTGCAATCATGCCGTGAATAATCATAATCATAAAAATTGTAATTTAATCAATGTGCAATTGTAATTTCTTCGGCACACCTATGTTATCTTGTTTGAAGAGATGCCTCTAGTGAAATTATGGATCCCGGCCAATTCATCCTTATTGTTTTCAACCTCGGCCATATAATTTTATTTTCATTTACAATCTGAATCATTACTTTATTTATTTACAATTATAAATTCATATCACATTATAATTCTATTCCTTGTAGCAAGACTGAAAGACTAACAACCTTCCCGGCCAAGTTGGGGACAAGAAGAAGTTGTTTAATTGTGTGGAGGTACTGATCATTAACCGAAGATTGGTAGTTCATACTAATTCGATAAACCTTGATTCTCAACTGAGGGAGATACTTGCTTGCTCCTCGTAACTAGCAAGACCGAAAGACTAACAACCTTCCCGACCAAGTTGGGGACAAGAAGAAGTTGGTTAATTGTGTGCGGATACTCATCATTAACTAAAGATTGGTAGTTCATACTAGTTTGATAAACCTTCATTATCAACTAAGGAAGATACTTACTTGCTGGACTACATCATCCCTTACACTTGGGGTTCCCAACAACTTCTATAGAAATAGCATAGCCCAAGGGTATACTCAAGTAGAAGGTATGGACTATGGTGAGACCTATGCTCTGGTTGCTAGACTTGAAGTCATCCACATTTTAGTTGCATATGCTAACCATCACAACATCACATGACCAAATGGATGTTAAAAGTGCATTTTGGAATGGTGAAATTTAAGAAGAAGTTTATGTAAAAACTCCTGGTTTTCTCAATCCTAAGAAACCTATTCATGTATATAAACTTTATAAAGCTTTATTGGTACAAATGCTTAATGGAGCTTCTTTTCAAGATTGAACTTGAAATTGGCAAAATTGGTTCCACTCTCTTCACAAAGCGAGTCAATGGTGAATTATTTGTGTGCCAAATTTGATTATATCATATTTGGTTTCACTGACCCTCATTTTAGTGAAAATTTTAGGAAGTTCTTGACTAAAAGGTGCAAAATGTCTATGATGGGTGAGCTGAAATTCTTTCTTGGACTTCAAATTAAGCAAATAAAGGAATGTACTCTTGTCTCATTAACAAAGTAAACAAATGACATATTCAAGAAATTTTATATGGAGAATGCAAAAGGCATAGGAACCTCAGTGCCAACCAATTGGCATCTCGAGTACAACAAAGATGATGCTCTTGTTGACCAAAAGGTATACCATTCCATGATTAGTTCCTTACTTTCCTTATGTCCATCAAGACCGGATATCATGCTTAGTGTGTGCATGTGTGTGAGATTTGAAGCGGCTCCAAAAGATTTCCATTGATGCTCGTTAAAAGGATCTTGAGATATTTTGTTCAAACTCCAAACTTTGGCCTTTAGTATCCAAAAGTGTACTCCTTTGATCTTCTAGGACATTTTGACTCAAGTTATGTAGGTGAAAAGGTTGATATAAAATCCACTCCTAGCACATGCCAATTCCTTGGTAGATCCTTGTGTCATGTTCCTCCAAGAAACATAATTGTGTGTCCGCCGTTAAAGCCGAATATATCCTAGTTGGATTTTGTTGTGCTCAATTCTTATGGATGACACAAACACTTGAAGATTATGGCATAAATCTTAAACATGTTCCACTTCTTTGTGACAATCAAAATGCCATAAAAACTACCCATAATCATGTCCAACATTCGCATACCAAACATATTAATGTTTGATACATCTCAAATGTATCTATATTTTTTTATTGTTTTATGCTATTATAATATCACTTTTGAATACTTTTTATAACAATTTATATTATTTTTCTAGACTAATCTATTAATTCAGTGCTTAAAGTCACTTGTTTTCTGCATGTTTTTGGTTTTATAGAAAATCAATATTTACGGAGCTGGAAATACCGTGGGGATTCTTGACATTTTTGGGAGATAAAGAATCCGAAAAACGCCAAAAGGGGTCAGGAGGCCACCCTAGGCCCCCAGACGGCCAGCCCATGGGCCCAGGGGGGTCGCCCACGTGGTGGGGCCATCCAGGCCCTTGAGCACCGCCTTTCGCCCATCTTTCCCTATAAATTCCAAGAAATCCTTAAACCGCCAGTACCATTTTTTGTGATTTTTTCGATGCCGTAAGTTCTTCTTTCAGGGAGGTCCAATTTGGAGGTCCATTCCAGCACTCTATCGGAAGGGGGATCCATCATTGGAGCCATCTTCATCAACCTTGTTGTACCATGACCATGTGTGAGTAGTTTCCTTAGGACCTTGGGTCCATAGCAACAGCTAGATGGCATCCCCTCTACCTTGTGATTCAATACTAAGTTCCCGTGAGCTGCCTCACATGATCGGGATCCATATGATCTGTCGGTGTTGTGTTTGTTCGGATATGATAAATTATCACTTTATGATCTGATTGTTCATTGAATTATATTGAATCTCTTATGAGTTCCTTGCTACATAATTAAGTAGTTGTATATGCTCTTCGATATATTTGTCTACTTTGGCCAAGTGGGATAGGTACTTCTTCGGAGGGAGCTATGTATGGTAGTGGGTTCAGTCTTGCGGTTATCCACCGAGTGACAAAGGGAATAGGCATGTATTGTATTTTTGCTACTAAGAATATAATGATGGCTTCTTGATCACACTTGGATGATAGTTTTACTGTCTACATTATGTCATCTTGCTTATTGCAGTTCTCTGTTTGAATGGACTTAATACCTCGAGATGCATGCTGGATAACTTTCTTTAGGTGGAGTATTAGTTGTAGATGCAGTTGGATAACGGTCTACATATCACGGATGTAATGCCTATGCAAGATTATGCCATGAATGAACATAGGCGTAAATATAAATATTGTAATTTAATTGCTGCCCAATTGTAATTTGTTCACCACAACATATTTATCTTACTTCTAGAGATGCCTCTAGTGATGATATGGCCCTAGGGTCTATTCTTCTTTAATTGCATAAACCGTTAGAGTTTACTTTTATGGTTGTTTCGTATTTATTATTTTACCTGTCTATCAATTCCTACCATACCATATAATTTATCCTTGTAACTAGCAGGACAAGAAGTTTGACAACCTTCTTGAAACGTTGGGGGAAGATTGTTTTGTATTTGGTGTGCAGGTACTGAGGATTTAGGTTGCAGAAGAAATTCCTATTGGTTTGATAAACCTTGCTTCTCAGTCGAGGAAAATACTTATTGCTAGGTCACTTCTCCCTTACATTTGGGGGTGCTACTTTTTGAGCTTGCGTTGGTTTTCCCTTGAAGAGGAAAGGGTGATGCAGCAAAGTAGAGATAAGTATTTCTCTCAGTTTGTGAACCAATGCATCAATCCAGTAGGAGACAACGCACAAATCACCGAATACCTGCACAAACAATCAAACAACTTGCACCCAACGCGATAAAGGGGTTGTCAATCCCTTCACGGTCACTTGCAAAAGTGAGGTCTGATAGAGATAGGTAAACGATAAAGTAAAATATTTTTGGTATTTTTGGTTTATAGATCGGAAAGTAAAAGATTGCAAAATTGTAGACCGGAAACTAATATGATGGAAAATAGAGCCGGGGGCCATAGGTTTCACTAGAGGCTTCTCTCAAGATAGCAAATAATACGGTGGGTGAACAAATTACTGCCGAGCAATTGATAGAAAAGTGCAAAGTTATGACAATATCTAAGCAATGATCATGAATATAGGCATCACGTCCGTGTCAAGTAGACCAAAGCGATTCTGCATCTACTACTATTGCTCCACACATCGACCGCTATCCAGCATGCATCTAGAGTATTAAGTTCATAAAGAACGGAGTAACGCATTAAGTAAGATGACATGATGTAGAGGAATTAACTCAAGCAATATGATGAAAACCCTATCTTTTAATCCTCGATGGCAACAATACAATACGTGCCTTGATGCCCCTACTGTCACTGGGAAAGGACACCGCGAGAAAAGCTAAGCACTTCTCCCATTGCAAGAAAAACTAATCTAGTTGGCCAAACCAAACCGATAGTTCGAAGAGAATTGCAAAGATATCAAATCATGCATAAAATAATTCAGAGAAGATTCAAATAATATTCATAGATAAGCTGATCATAAATCCACGATTCATCGGATCTCGGCAAACACACCGCAAAAAAGTATTACATCGAATAGATCTCCAAGAACATCGAGGAGAACATGGTATAGAGAATCAAAGAGAGAGAAGAAGCCATCTAGCTACTAGCTATGGACCTATAGGTCTTTGGTAAACTACTCACACTCCGTCGGAAGGGCAATAGAGTTGATGTAGAAGCCCTCCGTGATCGAATCCCCCTCCGACAGGGTGCCGAAAAAGGTCCCTAGATGGGATCTCACGGGTACAGAAGGTTGCGGCGATGGAAAAGTGCTTTCGTGGACTCTTCTGGTGGTTTGGGAATATTCGGGAATATATGGGCGAAAGAATTAGGTCAGGAGGGCCGCGGGGGGGCCACAAGGGTGGGGGTGCGCCCTACCCCCCTAGGTGCACCCTCCGTCCTTGTGGCCGCTTCGTGGCTCTTCTGACTTCATCTCCAAGTCTCCTGTTGTGATAGCCTGGCTTAATAGGGATGATAGACTACTCATATCAATAAGGAATTTTCCTTCTTTTCTGGGAGCCCATTAGGAAAGAACTACAAAGTTAAGCGTGCTCAGCTTGGAGTAATTTCAGGATGGGTGACCGACCGAGAAGTTGCTCCCGAGTGCGCACGAGTGAGGACAAAGTGCGCAGAAAAGACTAGTATTGATCTGTGGGGCCAGTCTAGATCCCGCCAGGAGTAACAACCACCGGCGGGTGTGTCCGGGGTGTTACAAGTTGGTATCAGAGCCGACCCTCGCGGTTACACGGATGTTTGCATACAGGTGTGCGGTCATGTTGTGCATGACATTTGTGACCCGTCGTGGCACACGGCATGGCACATGTGCCAGACTGGAAGCACAGACGTATGTGCCAAGAGGGAACGTTCCTGTGGCCCGATGAGGACGTCGGTTCCTCTGAGTGGGGGTGTATGTGATAGCCTGGCTTAATAGGGATGATAGAGTACTCATATCAACAAGGAATTCCTTCTTTTCCGGGAGCCCATTCGAAAAGAACTCCAAAGTTAAGCGTGCTCAGCTTTGAGTAATTTCAGGATGGGTAACCGACCGGGAAGTTGCTCCCGAGTGCGCACGAGTGAGGATAAAGTGCGCAGAAAAGACTAGTATTGATCTGTGGGGCCAGTCTAGATCCTGTCAGGAGTAACGATCAACGGCGGGTGTGTCCGGGGCGTTACACCTAGTTGTCTTCTGGTCTAAGAAAAATCATCACGAAGGTTTGATTCTGTTTGGTATTCCTTTTCTGCGAAACTCAAAAACAAGGAAAAAACAGGAACTGTCACTGGGCTCTAGGTTAATAGGTTAGTCCCAAAAATAATATAAAATAGCATAATAATGCATATAAAACATCCAAAACAGATAATATAATAGCATGGAACAATCAAAAATTATAGATACGTTGGAGACGTATCAGGGGGTTACCCAACCAATCTTATGAGAGAGCAAGCAATCTTCGCCACCATTTCATTTATGACCCATATCTAAAGGCGACATTGATCTTAGTCATGTCCGAACCAAGAAACAACTAGCTGATATCTTCACCAAACCTCTTGATGAGAAGACATTTTGTCGTTTGGGAAGCTAGATAAATATCCTTGATGTTTATATTGTGAAGTGAAATCTCACTCTCATGCATGCACTAGGAATCCATGTTTTAACAACTAATCCAATGATTCTTTTATTATCATGGTATACTATATATCTTGGATATCTTGTTGGTTTCCTTGTTGTGGATCTAACCCCTTCTAGGTGAAAGGGCATTTCCCTCCCTAAGTGGTTTTGGTGTTGATGACAACGCCCAAATTGCGGACTAACTGTGTGATTAAATGATTTCCCCATGGTGGGCGCCAACTGTCATGGATATAATCCTGACAATACTACGGGCTTGTGTGAATGTAGAGGCAATCGTATCTACGGAATCGGTGCGGATGGGAGTACACTCAAGGAATTATACAAGTTTGGGCCCTCTACGGTGGAGGTACTACCCTAATCATGTGGTGTTATTGCTCTTCGCATAGGTTACAATGTGAGAGAGTTGATCCTCAGCCCGATGCCCTACTCTCGGCTTATATAGAGTGCGTTGGGAGGGGGTGAAGTAACGAGCTGGTATAAATGCTCTTGATGGCCGCATGCATATGATAGGCTAAACGTGGCTATTACTACTACTAACTATTGTATTTAACTAGATTATACCACTGTTGAGTAACGACGATAATGAATGCATCGTGGGAGTCTCGGTATCCTAGGACGCAGTCGACTACATGTGGTCCAACTGCTCTTGTCTTGTTGATGACCGACTATTGGGTCTTGTCCATCAAGGGGGTGTGATCGAACTATAGGCACTTGGCTCCTTAGCGAGTATCCCCCCGATATCTGTCTCCCTAGGTTGTAACTCCAATGATTTTGGTGTGTTGCCCCTTGGCCCATTGTCTTCTGGACCATATCCTTGATTGTTCTAGGCCTTTGGTTGGGTCATATGTATCCTTGGGCCTACCCTTCGGTGTAACCTCGTCATGTGACCTTGATCTTCGTGACCTTATATCCTTCGTGGATTGAAGCATCCATCGACGTGGAGTAGGATACGCCATCTATCTAAACCACGGGAAAAATATTCATCCATCCATCTCGTCTTTGCATTTCTCTAACTCTACTCTTACTTTATCACCACAAGTATTTACTTTTCGTTGTCTATACTTTTGTAGACTTGCATGTGCACGGTGCTTGATAGACTATAGTAGAAAAGCTTAACATAGTAGTCTACTCTCCCCCCTATCTCTCTCCCCCCACCCATACTTAATCAATCCTACATAGGGACAGTGCTATTTTTTATTTAATACAACCCTAGAACATGCAGAGCTAAGGGAGTTGAATTTAAACAAGGGATTGTTCACGTGGTATGATAATATATAACATTACTTATGATAATTTATATTGGGTATTATTCTCTCCTTGCTGGAAATGATAATATCCCTTGATTGTTCTCATGGATTTAGAATTCGATGGTAATAATACAGATGGATTCAGAGAGCTAAATAAAACGAAATTTTTGAAGATGATGACAACACTAGGTATTATCGTGCATTCATGCTAAAGAAAATGAAAAATATATCACATGTTTTGAGCAAGAAAAAGGAACAACTAGGGGGAGGGGGTTATCGATTAGATTACTAGATTTTACACACACACACACACACACAAAAATTGGGCGTAGTACTATTGTTTTGTACGTGAGGAACCCTTCTAAGGAGGCTATTTCTCAATTATTTAAGCATTTCACTATAAGAACTGAATTAGGTATTGTTTCAAATGGAGTATAATAATCCACGAAGGCGAGATGGGGACAATGATGGATTTCATTAAAAAAGCATGTTAAATGGAGTTTGAAGTCCTTGTTGGATTATTTCCATAATGGGACTTCATAAATTTCTAGATTGAACTATGACTTGGTAACCTTGTTCGTAAGGATGTTAATAAATGCAAGCATTTAGGTCAATTTTCCTTCTTAATGTCAGTTTTGAAATCATAACTAATGTGTTGGTGAATAGACTGAATGTAGTGGTTGGAAAAGTATTTTCTCGTTTCCCAAGGTGTCTTTTAATTTTACATGTGGCTTTAAATTATGTGCATGATAAAAAAAAAACATCATGATTTTGATGTTTAAAGTTGATTTTGAAAGGCATGTGACAAAATTAAGTGGTCCTTTGTCTACAAGATATTACTGGTAAGTGGATTTCACAATAAGTGGGGGGTTTAATTATGAAAATAATGATAGGTGGACATGGTTGGATTGTAACAAACACAACTGGACCTTTTTCACTACTTGTAAGAGTAGATAAGGAGAGTTCCCTCATGGACCAAAGAAGACTATAATAGACTTGTTTTTCTTTATGTTTAGGGGCAATTTTTACTTTTCTAGATTAGACATTCTTGCCCTTGCCTCCCTGCGACACAAAATATATTGGTGCTCTTATGTACAAGGCAGTGAGCCTATAAAGGGCACACATGGATCACTTGTAACATGTTTCTCTATTGGGAGCAAAGTACTCTCACTAAAGTAGGTTCCTTTGAGACAGTCCACTTTGGCAAAGTGAATTTCCTTCCAAGCTCGGGGCTTGGAGAGGAAATGTCTCGAGGAGAGCTTGCATCGTGCCGAGTGTTGGTCAATGACACGTGGTTGAGTATCGGAGATGCGCTCTTGGTCCAAAAGATGATTTTAGAAGTACTCCTAATTTAAGGTCCATCTAGAGAAGAAATGGAAGGTGTTGTTTGCTACGAAATGTTGATGACACCGTATTTTTATCCCAAGATGATTTTAGAAGTACTCCTAATTTAAAGTTCATATGGTATGCCTTTGAGTAAATATCTGGACTTAAAATCAACTTCCATAAGAGTGACATGTATCTTTTTGGAAATGCTAAGCCTTCTAAATATGCCAGATTTTTTACATGTCCACTCGGGAAATTCCTAATGAAATGTCTTGGTGCTCGTGTAGATGAATCTAGAAAGAAACATGAAAATAAAATTGAGAATGTATTTGGATGCTAGCAACGGAAAGTGCTTTATATAGGAGTGAGATCAATCGTCATTCGGTCTTATCTCTCTAACATGACTTAAATATTATGCATTTCTATATATTACATGTTGGACCTATAAAAAGAATTGATTTTATAGAGCCAAGCTTTTTTGGCAGGAAGATCAACAAAAAAGTATCATCTAGCTAGGTGGACAGAAAATTGGCAACTTAAAGAACAGGGTGGTCTTAGGGTTGTAAATTTGAATATTATGATCAAGGCTTTGCTAGATAGTTGGATATGGAAGCTTGAGACTTTTTTATGGGGTGTGTCAATCTATCCTGCAAACGAAATCATTAAGAAAAAAATGCATTTCAAGGGTTAAGACAGGGGAAATGGAGAGACTTATACAGCTCTAGTAAAAACTAGGAAATGGTTTTATCCCATTTGCACATGTACTTTTGTTGATAGGAAAAGTACTCAATTTTGGGAGATTGGTGGACAGATGACATGCCTATGATACAAACATATCCTAGATTATACGGGATTTGTTTTAACAAAAATGCTTTTGTTGCTGGCATTAAGGAATGTTTTTGATAATGTCCATTTTAGGAGAACGTTGTAGGGAGATACTTTGCAACCAGAAAATCATTAACACATGATGGTGTCTTCACAATTAATTCTATGTACTCCCTCCATCCCATAATATAAGACGTTTTTGCAAGCTAACATAGCCTTCAAAAAACATCTTATATTATGAGACAAAGGGAGTATGATCATGGTTTCAGTTAATGCTTTTTTTCACAAGTTTCTCTAGAAAGCTGGATCAGAAATTTCCTATGGTTGGTGTAGAAATAATGTTTTGGCCAAAGAAATTTAGTTAGAGGGGGGTAGTATGCCATAAAGTTGATCGTTTATGCACTAAGTAATCTCCGAACTGGATTTGGAGTCAAGCTGAATTCAATGCTTGAGACAAACAAGATGAAAGGCCATTCCTCAGGAAAATTATGTTTATCTCACAGGGGAAAGCCACCTGAGTAAAATTATCACTGATGTACAATTTCTCTGGCAACTTAAATAAAAAAATGTCCCAGCTCTGCATTACTGCTCAGCTAAAATAAATTATTGGTACATCAATGGCTAACTACATGACCAATTGCTACAGATAAAACAAAAATGAAAACCAAGTAAATCCAACTATCTTTTGGAGGAACTGTATGACAACTAATAACTCTATCGCATGTACACTTTCGGCAGTAAGAAAGAGTTCCTCCATAAATCAACCCTGGTAACCAGCAGACGACTGACGGAAAAAGCTTGATACAATGAATGCAAGCACCTGATTCAACAAAATAAAGACTGAATTGGTAAGGAATCTATGGAACGGGGAGCAGCATACTGCAGCTTGTTGAATGCAGGAGGAATAGCAAAGTTTGAAATGCACCTGAGCCTTTTGGGCTTCTTAGTTTGACTTGTTTGCACTTAAAGAAAATCCTAGGAAGCATTGTGCTCTCACTAAAATTTTGGTTGCTCAAGGCACTTCTCAAAGAATCGGCTACCCTGCACCATGAAAGAAACAGTAAGTACACCTGAAACAAAGCAGCTGACATATTGGTGTAGTTACAGGAGTAAGACCGTCTTTCCGCACCTTAAATGCAAAAGTAATATCTGAAATGTCAATCTGAAGCGTTACTCTTCTAAGCTTATCTTCTTTGGATTGCCCTAACTTCAAGTATCCCTGCAATGCAAACTCCATCAAACACTCAATATTTTGGTTTCTTTTTCTTATAGTATTGATGATACATAATAAAGAACCACGGGTGTTTGCATACCTGATCGCTCAAAATCATGCACATGTTAGAAAATTCAAGCATCCCAACTGCTGGGACTTGGGTCGATCTACAAATTTCTATGTATGATTTGTTGAGCTGTAACAAGGCATTCATAGGCAACTTAGAACTTCATAATTATACAGGATGTAAAGAGCAAGTGTGTTCATTCAGAATGCTATCAAGTAAATATTACCTCTCCTAGAGTAGTAGCCTTTTTCCTGGAATGCTGAAAGGTATTTGCCAGTGCACACAGCACCATCTGTCCAACCAAGATGGCATGAGTGAGAATGAGATTTCAGAAATGAAGCAAAATAGCTTAATTAGAAGATGAGATTATGAAACAGTCTTTACCTGTTGGTGTTGGGGAAGGCACAGTATGTTATTTACTACTGCTGGCTTGAAAACCTTCGACAAGGCAATGTCCATATGATCAAATGTCACCTGGTAGAATTTATGTTAGATTGCACATAACATTGGAACGTGGGGTGTAAGAAGAGATAACACTCTATGTTCTAAAAGGAAAGTTGTTTTTTGGCAAGAATGATTATATCAGATACAGGAACACAGCAAAAGCATGTTATCTGTTCTGTAGAATCCTCTCAAAAAGGTAATTTGTACACTGAGGATTTAGAACACAGCAATAGCATGTTAAGATACATTCAAGCCTAGTAATGGATGTTGTTCAAATATCAGTTGGTCATTTGGGAATTGGGAGGATAGACAGGATGAAGCACCAGTCAAGATTCAAGCAGTCCAATTGGTCACAACTGACATAGGCAGACCGCATTCATTTCAACATAACTGAAATGTAGAATGTGACCCAACAGATGAACTAATGGCAAAAATCGTATCATTGTGCATATGAGCTACAGAGGTATGGCTTGGTGTAGAGACCACTTTATACAAATTTAAACATTCTTGGCCAAAGCAAAAATAAACATGAGAAACCAAGAAACTTACAACTCCAGCCCCTTTATCAGAAGAATCTTGTAGTCCTGATTCAAATATTTCCACAGCACTCCTGGAATAGATAAAAGGACAAGCAACATTTCAATAAGCTATACATAAGCACCAGCCATATCCAGAACTCTTTCAACAATGGATATGCTTTATATTTTCATCAGCTATAATAATAAAGGTGGCAGATTGCAAAGTAATATGATAGTGGTCTACACAAGAAATAAATTACCTGCAAACACCAAGAGCTTTTCTCATGTCTCCAGTGGCTGCAGCTACTTTCTGATAAAAGAATAAAGCAAAGTTAAAAACTCAGAATGTACATATTACCATCGGAGCATCAGCATCCCTGGCACCCTTAAATTAGGTGCTGAGATGTACACACCAGATTTTCTAAACCCCATTTAAGATCAGTTTACCATATCCCTTAGCAACACTTACAGGCACAAATACTTCTGATTTTGCTAGTTAAAGTAAAAAAATGTTATACATAACCACACAAATAATTTATTTAGCTTACGATTGGGTGCCAAGTTTTTTTTCTTAGCGCCTACCCTCACATCACTTAGCATTGGTGCTAAGGTAATTTTGCCTACCTTCAGTGTTTGGTTAGCATCTAGTGATGTGGATACTCTAAGCCATATCCTGGTGTTGTCCTAAACAAAATGTATACTTGCTCACAAAAAGTACTGCCTGATTAAGGATGACTGGACTTACCCTAGCACAAAATTCTATCGCCATTGGCTCGAAGACATCATACTCAAGAACCTGTATAATTAACAACATACAAAGTTACATACAGCAAAACAGTTTAAGTTGACAATTTGATGAAACACCTGTAAGCTTGAATTAGTCATGTGGGAAAATACCTTTAACCTATGATTAATTATGTTGGATATTTGATCCTTGGAATAGGCTCGGAAAGTTATAACAAGTGGCTTGCCTGTAAATTAGTGTCATCATGCCAAAGAAATATTAGTTCCCTTCATGTTAGCAGACATAGCAACAAACACATGAGCAAGTAAATTGAAGGAGCCATTCAATTTTCACAACAGCAGATATAGTAAGAATGCTTACAATTTAAGGATTCGAGCTTTGGAAGAAACCGATCTGCTAGGTCTACTGCATTTGCAATTCCTGAAAAACATAATTGACGATCAGTTAGCAAAACAGTACAAAATGCTGAGTAAGATTGTTTTCCTTTTCTTTTCCAGAGTTAAAAGTGTACATTGTAGGTGTGAGTAACACAGAAAACTAACCTATCAG
This sequence comes from Triticum aestivum, assembly GCF_018294505.1. Taxonomy (NCBI): domain Eukaryota; kingdom Viridiplantae; phylum Streptophyta; class Magnoliopsida; order Poales; family Poaceae; genus Triticum; species Triticum aestivum. Next base: position 476,944,099 of record NC_057802.1, on the reverse strand, counting down.
TATGCATCTCGAGAACTGGAGGGTGGTAAGCATGAAAAGGTCATGTAGCACAGCCCGGTCTCTTGTTATCAAGTAGTCCATCTCATCCACAACAACCAATCTGGCAAGCGATGACATACAGTTCAGATAGTGTGATCAAAATGGCAAGAAAAGCCATTACCGTGCAAGCAGGTGCAGAAAGTTCTTACAGCATCCTCCTTGGAGCAGATTCTTTGTGTGAAAACATACGCTGCAGTTGCTGAAGTGGTGACAATTTGCCACTTGCCTTTTTCCGAACCTGGAATTTTTCGAGTATCTGCATTGAAATCACTATTAGTACTGCATGATCGATCAGCTTGGGGACCAATAAGAAGATTTGAGCCCATAATTTTAGCAGCAATGCGTACCTTGCCAAAAATGTCAGATGTGTTTCCAAGGTTGGTGCAATTGATTGACAAATCATCAGGCGTCTCCATTCCCATCTACGCGCAAGACAAATGACACACGATTTGACAAAGTTCCCTTTTGAAACAGAGAAAATTGCTCACATACTGAAAACTTGTAATGTACCTCATCAGCCCATCGCGACACGCTCTGCTTGACCTTGCTGATCGACAGTGTCTTCCCTGTACCAGGGCACCCGCACACGTAGAGGCTCCCCGCCCTCTCCTGCTGGACACACGCCTTGCAGAACTCGAACACGCGCCTTTGCTCGTCGTCCCTGCAAACCAGGCCGCACGAGGGCGTCGTGGCCACGTGCAGCGCCTCCTTGACCGCCTGCATCTGCGCCGGATCTGCGGGGCACAGTGAATTTTTTTCGCCGTCAGAACCAAACAAGGAAAGGCAGCGGATGGCTGGAGTGAGATCTTAGAAAACTTGCCTCTTGGGTTCCACTTGGGCCTCTCCGCCGGGACGAGGTCGCCGTAGAGGCGCTTCCGGGAGGACTTGGGCGACCCCGAGAGCATCTTCGGGGCGCCGAACTGCAAGGTCGAGCAGTTGGCGCACATTGTCAGGAGATGTGAAGTGAAATGAAATGAAATGAAGCGGATCCGCGCGGGGCAGGGGGCGGGGAACTTACGTGGCCGGAGCCGGCGAGCGGGGACTTGTGGGGGGAGGCGAACTGGGGCGAATCGGGCGAATCGGCGGCGCGGCGAGCGGTCATCCGGCGCTTGGCCGCGCTGCTCGGGGTGGTGCCGGCGGCCGCCGGGGATGGGGTGACGGCCGTCGGGGAGGGGGTGGCCGCCGGGGCTGGGCTCAGCGTGGCGCTGCGGAGCGTCGGCATCGGGAGAGAGTCGGGAATTGGCGGCTGGATTTGGCGGTGGAGGGAGAATTTGGAGGAAGTTGGGGAGGAACTAAGCGGGTTTGAGAGGGGAGGGAGGAGGGTGGGAAGAAAAGGGCGCCTCCCGCGGCGGGAGGGGGCGCGTGAGCGCGCCAACTAGTTTTGGACTTCGCGCGGGAAGGGACGGCAGCGTGGGATTAGAACGCGCGCTGGCGGCTTCGGTAGTTTCTAATTTTGGCGAATGGAGGCGGGGTAACGACTCTTCAGAAATGGAAAAATATGCGGGTTTCATTTAGAAGGAAAATTGGTACCGTGTCGACTGAGTGGAGTCGTTTTTACTTCTTTTTTTCGATCAAAATCGTTTTTTTCTTTTGGTCGTTTGAGAAACAGCTTCGATCTGACGCAGCAAAGCAGCGTTGGATACGTCATTTCACACCGACGCCTTCCGAATGTGGTAACAACGTGCTGGCGACACAAACCTGGAAGTTTTGTGCGCCCGGGTCTCTAGAAAATTTAAATCTAAACTCTCACATGTAAATATAGAATGGACTGTGTGTATTCAAATTTTTCTTCTTTGCCTATGAGCGATGTATTGATTTTATAGTTTGATTAAGAAAATGGGGGCAGTAAGCTAACTCGTATTTTTAGGTATGTTAAGTTTTTGGGAAACGTTTAAAATCGAACAGCTGACCGAACTTTCGAACGGTCCGAGCTTGCTCTCTTGCGCACTTGCGTCACTTTCCTTCACGCTCACCCACGCATTCATGGTCCTATGTGCACCAGTCCTTATCTGGGGCCGCAACACCACTCCCACACAATCCCCATCTCCATAGATTTTCTTCGTCTCCCCCCTTTCTCTTTTGCCTTCCAGAACCCGTCTGCTCCCCTCTCCTGCACCGCCGCATCTTTAGCTCTGGCGAGCCTCACCACCATCAGACTCCCTTTTGCTACTTTTTTCTCCCTCCACTTCCTACTCTCCGACACACCCTCTTGCTGATGGAGCTACTATCGGCCACGCAGGAGCTGCGAACGACAGACGGAGGAGCTACATCCAGCCACGCCGGGAGCTGCAACCGACAGACGAAGGAGCTAAAAATCGGGGAGCTACAAACCAATGAGAGTCATGCTGGAACCAGCATGAAGGGGGGCTGCAACTGGCGCACGCCTATGCTGGAACCAACCATCTCCGGTGATGGAACCAGCGCTCACCGTGCTGGAACCATACTATGGAAATGCTGGAACCAGTCATCTCCGGTGTTGGAACCGTGCTACGGAAATGCTAGAACCAGCCATCTCTGGGAGTTACCACGACGACTAACTACAATGCGGCTTAGGCGGATCTGCAACCGGCACCCCATTTTACTGGGACCGGCGGCGCAATTTGCTGCGTAGGGCGACCACTGGAGTGCTGCCAACGCGCATGGGGGCAAAGCAACGGCCGATGATGACGGGCCTACCCACTGGTTGAAACGTCGAAGCCGAAAAAAGTTGCTACATCAAACCCTTTTTGCTACGACCGGCGATTTTTTTGCTGTAACCGGCAACCCGAGGGTGAGTACATTCTTCTGTGAGCTCGTCGGCGACGTGATATGACCGGCGCCACTGAAGTCGTGACCGCCGCCATGGGGAGCTGCAACCGTGGATGCACGCTGCTGCATGCACGAAGCCGGCGAGAAACGCAGGAGGCGGTAATGGCGATGGCAACCAGTAGCAACAACGGCGACCGGTGGCGAGGGCAGCGAAAAGCGAGAACGCGTCGGGCTGATCTTCAAGGTTAGGCGCGTTGCTCCTCAATGGCGGTGACAGTGTCCTGGACCAAGGGATGCTGAACTATACAGCCCACAGTCCATGGGTCGGGCTTATGGCCCGCCGATCACTAGAAGGAACGACTACCAAAGCTATGAACCTCGGCGTGATCAAGATGGAAACCTCTGAGACTTGGCGTACACTTCAAGGTGTTCAATGGCCATCATACTGGCAACCGGCCATATGTGTAACCTAGGTACCCCCGGTGCATATATAAGCCGAGGGGTTTAGTCTTTATAGGCACGATTACCAGCCTTAGGGTTTAGAATACAATAATACGATCTCGAGGTAGATCATCTTGTACTCTGGACTTCATCCCATCAATACAATCAAAGCAGGATGTAGGGGTTTACCTCTTCGAGAGGGCCTGAACCTGGGTAAACATCGTCTCCCTTCGTACCTTGCTACCATTGTTCCTAGACCTACAGCTCGGGGGCCCTTACCCAAGATCCGCCGATTTTAGCACCAACATTGGCGGCCCATGCAGGTCCCAATGTGTGGTCAAAAAGGATCAATGGCTCATCTTCAAATCAATAGAGACATCAACTGCGGCGACATCGTCCTCCTCAGCCAACTGCTCGCGTTCGGCAGCATCGTCCTTCACGCTAATTCGGCCGGACATCTCGGCTGCGTTGAAAGCTTCGCCCTAGATCAGATCATTAGATTTGGGAATTTCGAGTATACTTCCAACTCCCATGGCGATCTCGCCCTCTCTGGCTGGGCGGCAGGTTGGCTGGAGACTGACGAGTGATATTTTTACACTCATCTATATTAGTTTAAATCGATATATTTCATTCAGAAAAGAGATATTTGCTCTGATATTGCTAGTAATGACTAATGAATGCAAAGAATTCCACAGATCCTCTCTTTGATGTGTTTCCACAGGATATGTGATAAAAAGGGAAGAAATCACGTGTGGAAATGCAAAGAAAGGAAAGTGGAGGAAAACGGAATCAACATGAGGCATTTCTGCGAAAACAACACAAAGACGGTATTCCATACATGCGCGTGTGCCCGTATGGCATGGAAACTGAGGTATATCATCCACTTGAACAACTTTTATAAGGGGACCCCATTGAAATGCCAACAGGAGAGACCGTGCAGAGCGTCGACAATAGCAAGAACATCATCATCTTCATGTTTATCCACAAACCCTAGCCACCGCCATTTCCATCTCCATAGCCATCATCACCACCACGGTGCTTCCTCATCTAGTTCATACTTGTAACCATGCATCGCACAAGGCATCCATTGTAAGCCATATTTGGTATCAATCCTTCAATGTTTTCTTCTCGCGATCTGATCTTTGTGCGTGAGTAGTTCGGTAAGGTATGGGTTGAGGCATGAGTGTTGCAACCCTCTGTATTTGTTGTGGGGATCAATGGAAAGGCTTTGAATTAACATCCCATGTGTGTGAAACAAAATTGTCCCATAGATATCTCTTGTCTTATCCGTGATCTTCATCCCTACAGGTACCCAGGATCATGGAGTTCGAGCCACAATGAGGCTAGGCGCAAGGAGATCGTGAAGTGTTATCACTAAAAAAAGACACATTTGTGACATTTTGGCCTCAACGAAAACTTTTTCTGACATGCTTATGGCACTTCTATGACGATAATTGTGGCAAAAACACGTATCATCATAGATGTGGTGGGCTCCTACTTCTATGACAAAAAATCATGACAGAAAATGGGCTTTTCGTCCTAGGCGGGTGCTACTTCTTGAGCCTGCATTGGTTTTTTCCTTGAAGAGGAAACGGCGATGTAACAAAGTAGAGATAAGTATTTCCCTCAGTTAGAAAACCAAGGTATCAATCTAGTAGGAGAGGCACAACTCATCAATACCTGTACAAACAATCAAACACTTGCACCCAATGCGATAAACGGGTTGTCAATCCCTTCACGGTCACTTGCAAAAGTGAGATTTGATAGAGATAGATTAAACTAAACAAAAGATAAAGTAAATATTTTTAGGTTTTTTTGGTTTGTAGATCTGTTGGTGGAAACGACACCTATGGGGTCACTGGGATCCCTTCTACGGTTGGCGGGTGCGAGGTTGTGCAAAGAGCGGGTCTGACAGGAAGCACGTGGATCGTTTACCCAGGTTCGGGCCGCGAAGATGCGTAATACCCTAGTCCTGCTTTGGTGGATGTATTAGAGTGTTCTTGTGTTCTTGAGCTAGCTACGGGGTGTAACTTGCCCGAAAGATCCGAATCCTCCTCCTCGTCGCCTCGGGCCTCCTTTTATAGGCAAAAGGGGCTGCCACAGTGGCACACAGGAGGTGGAAAGGTATACAGTGGATGAGTCTATCCTATGGCACCGTCGGACAAACGCATTTAATGCGCTACCGACGTGCCCCCCTTGCTTTGTCGGGGACGGCAAGGAAGCACGTCCCAGCTGTCGCCGCCTCGCCTGGCTTTGACATGTGCCCGAGCTGACGAGGCCTTGCGGCGCCATGTTGGTTGGCTGCTGGGCTGGCGCGGTGGTGGAGCCTTCACGAAGGGTCGCATGCCACCACGCAGGTGCTTGCTAAGTCGGTGTAGAGACCGCCCGTCGCCACGCAGGTGCCTGCCCAGCTGGTTGAGCTAGCAGCTGCTTGGGGACGGCAGTGGAGTCTTGGCAGGCGCGGGCCTGACTGTGGCCCCGCTGATGCCCTCGGCAAGGGTCTTGCCGTGGCGTTGCAGTCGTCCCCGGCAAGGCGCTTGTCGGGGGTCTTGTGGATTTCCTCGGCTAGGATCCCGCCGAGGGTCGCCGTCTTCTGGTCCTCATCTGATCTCACATGTTTATGATCTTGACGAAGATCTGCATGCCACCACAGAGGCGCCTCCCGAGCCTTGGTCCTAACGTGGATAGCTGGTGGTGTTGGAACCCGTGGGCTCAAGGGTGGCTTGCTCTACTGGCGTCGGGCAAGTTGCCCCGGCAAGGCTCTTGCCGGGGCTGCGGAGGCTGCCTCGGCAAGGATCTTGCCGAGGGAGTCCACCTCGCCCTCTTGCTCTCCTGCGTTTCTGGTCTTGGCGTTGCCTTGGTTGTCTTGTGCTTCGGCTTCTCTCCGGCTTCCCTCCTCTGCCCTGCTAAGTGTGGCCGCGGCGCGCGGCTCTGACTGCCCGTGCACAAGTAAAGGGGTCAAAAGGAGAGCCCCTACTTTTGTACACCGACAGGAGCCCCCGGGTCTGGGCCACACATAAGCGCGACGCGTTGTTGGGCCAGGCCCAGAACGATGCGCGGGCAAGTGGGCGGATTTTTACCGTAGTAACTGTTTCGTCCGCTGCGCTTCCCCGCGACCCACGTTGAACGTGCGACGTGGAGGATCGTGCGTGACGTGGGGGTCATGCGTGGGGCGGTTCCCGCACGCATGCGTCACATCGCAGTAAATGAGAAAAGAGGCGGCCCGCGCCTTCCCCGTAAAAAGGAATAACCGCGGGTGCGCTGCTCATTTACCCTCCGTGCTTTCCCCAATCTCGGAACCGTCGTCCCCTTCTTCCTCACTTTCAAGCTCTTGCTTCGCTCGCCGCCGCCGCGCCTTCGCCATCCTTCATTCCCCGCCTCCCGTAGCCGCCATGGCACCCAAAACCAGCAGAGGCAAGGGAGTGGCCAAGGATGCCGGGACGAGCGAGTCGGCGGTGCGGCGGACGCAATCCGCCTACTTCCCCACGGAGGTCGACGCAGTCCACCTTCGGGACTACTTCAAGCATCTGTGGGGGTGCAAGACGGGGGGGGATGACGGGGCACCCGGCCACGCGCGCCATCCCCACTGCCTTCGCCGAGGCCGGCCCAAATCGGTACCCGTTCTTCATCGACTACTTCTCCTGCGGCCTCTGCCCCCTTCTCTGATTTCTTCAATGATATCATGCACACCTACGGCTTTTATCTTCTGGATTTTACCCCAAATGCCGTGGCGTGCATGGCTCTTTTTGCGCATCTCTGCGAGGGCTTCGTCGGGGTGCATCCCAACACGGCGCTCTTTTTGCCCTCCTGTTGTCTTGTTCCACCTTCAGAGGAGAGGGACAAGAAAGGGATTACGGGCACCTTATCTCTTTTTAGTTTGTAAGCCTGCGGGCACTTGTTAATTTTAAGACTTGTAATCCCCTTGCTCATGTTCTTTAATTCCGTATGAACTGTACCTGTATGGGATGTTTTTAATGAAAAAGGGTGCTTGCCGGGTTCTTTGTGCATGAGCGAGGCCCATGCCAAGGAACGAATCCTTGTTATTTTTAAGATAAACATTGTCGCCCGGCAACAGGCCTTGCCGTCCCCTAACTTCAGTCGACCATTCTCACGCTTTTGGCGGAGGCAGGGGCGAAGTAGAGTTAGGCCCTTCGTTTATTTCCTTGCCACCGCGTCTACGACCCGGTTCTAACCCAGGGACTTGGGTACAAGAAGAAGGGGGAGCACGATGGTCTCGGAGCAAAACGAGGTTTCATTTGTCCCAGCTCCATACGGAAATGCACAACAGGGGATGAAGGACTTATGTGAATCCGCAACCCCCGGCAACTTTGGCTTGCCGTGGTTAGATCCTTGTGTCTTCATCCCCCGACAGTCTTGGCTTGCCGGGGCCGGAGTGCCGGTTCGTTCTCTTTCTCCCAAGCGGCTCAGCAGAAATGTCCACGTGCCCTGCAAACCAAAGAGGACAGAAAGACGCATACTCGACCTCTAGGCTAGGGGTTAGTCGCCGCTAAGCACTATCAACCCTAACCGAGGGAGAGACTTAACCTAGCATGCATGCTAAAACTTAGGGCGCCGGCGCTTCATTTATTTATGCTCAGGGTCTGCGCCTGGCTTTGTACAGAGGGTTACATGCCTTGTTGGCAACGCTTGTACAAAAGGTGGTTTGCCGGGGGGCCCGGCAACCGCGCCTTATGGGTAAAACTTGCGAAGATGTTCAATGTTCCAGGAGTTGCTCACTGGAATAGCATCTTCGGTCTCCAGGTGGACTGCACCGGGCCTGGTGACTCGTATTACCCGATAAGGGCCTTCCCACTTCAGCGTCAACTTGTTGGAATTTTTGGCCGATTGAACGCGCCGAAGAACAAGGTCGCCTTCCTCAAAGCTTCGGGCATGAACCTTGCGACTATGGTAGCGGCGCAAGGCTTGCTGGTAGCGTGCTCCTCTCACAGCCGCCCGAAGATGATCTTCCTCAAGGAGCATTGCGTCATCTTGCCGCAATCGCTCTTGCTCAAGCTCGTCGTAAGCGAGCACTCGAGGTGACCCGTATATGAGTTCCGTGGGGAGAACTGCTCTGCCCCGTATACCAGGGCAAAGGGTGTCTGGCTGGTTGCTCGATTTGGCATCGTCCTGATCGACCAAAGAACCGCCGGCAATTCATCAATCCAGCGCCTTCCGCTCTTGTGCAGCCTGTCAAAAGTATTTGTCCTCAGGCCTCGCAATACTTCAGCATTTGCCCTCTCCGCCTGGCCGTTGCTCCGTGGGTGTGCCACGGAAGCGAAACAGACCTTGCTGCCGAGGTCTTGGATGTATTGCATGAAGGTGTGGCTTGTGAACCGCGTGCCGTTGTCGGTGATAACTTTGTTTGGCACACCAAAACGGCACACTAGCCCCTTGAAGAACTTGACGGCTGACTGTGCTGTCACCTTCCTCACTGCCTCCACCTCCGGCCACTTTGTGAACTTGTCGATTGCAACGTACAAGTACTCAAAGCCCCCGACAGTGCGGGGGAAAGGGCCCAGGATGTCGAGCCCCCAGACCGAGAATGGCCAGGAAAGAGGAATTGTTTGAAGGGCTTGAGCTGGTTGATGAAGCTTCTTCGAATGGAACTGACACGCTTCACACTTGGTTACTAGTGTTGTTGCATCTTGGAGGGCAGTGGGCCAAAAGAAACCCTGCCGGAATGCCTTGCCGGCAAGGGCCCTCGACCCTATGTGGGAGCCACATATGCCTCCGTGTATCTCTGCCAACAGCTCTAGTCCTTCCTCCCGGGAAATGCACTTCAATTTCACACCGTTCGGTCTCTTCCTGTACAGGACGTCATCAATGAACTGATACATAGCAGACCGACGGGCTACTTTCTCCACTTCTTCCTGCTCCTCAGGAAGCTCCCCTGTTTGGAGGAATCGGATGGTATGCTGTGCCCATGCCGGAGCCTGGGGCTCGACGGCAAGGACCAAAGGCATTTCTTCTGCCATGGGGCGGCCGTCTCTACGGCTAGGGTTGACGGCCTGCCGGAGTCAGTCGCTCCTCGGCAGGCTCAGAATCCATGGCAACACCCTTCCCGGCGCCCCCTGGGGGCTCAGCGGGTAAGTACTTGCCGGGGCCTGATTTCCTCCGTTTGTTCTGCTCTGTTGATGGTTCAACGGATGGTTGAGTTAACCGAAGCAAAAAAGTACCTGGTTCCACAGGTAGCTTGAATGCAGCGCGCTTTGACAGGTAACCGGCGATGTCGTTCTCCGCTCGGGGAACGTGCTCCGCTTGTATACCGTCAAAGCGCTCCTCCAGCTTCCTCACCTCATCTACGTAGGCCTCCATCAACGGGCTCTGATAATCTTTGTTGACTTGTCTGACGACAAGCTGCGAATCACCCCTGACGATGAGCTTTTTAACCCCGAGGTCTGCTGCAATCCTGAGACCGGCAAGCAACCCCTCGTATTCGGCAGTGTTGTTTGTGGACATCTCCCTGGGAAAGTGCATCTGGATCACATACTTGAGGTGCTCTCCGGTGGGTGCAACGAGCAGCACACCAACACCGGCGCCTTGCAGCGAGAAAGCCCCGTCAAAGTACATGATCCAGTCGCAACTTGCTTCCTTGCCGGGGAGAGTGGTCTCCTGGATTTCTTGCTCTTGCCGGTGGAGCTCTCTGGCATGCCCTCGATGGTAGCACAACACTCAGAAGAGGCGCGCTTGCCGGAGTGGGTGCGAGAGGTCTTGCCGGTCTTCTTCTTCCCTCCTGGGGCTTCAGCGGCAGGAGCAAGTGCCTTGGCGGCAGCTGCTGCAACTGCTTTCCCAGTAGAGTAGGTCGGCGCAGATCAACGCATCCTTCTTGTCGCAGGGAACGGTGATGATGGTCATCGGCCCAGGCATCTTCAACGTGTTGTAGGCGTAGTGCGACGCCGCCATGAACCTGGCTAGTGCCGGGCGGCCGAGGATCCCGTTGTAGGGCAAGGGGATCTCGGCTACATCGAAGACAATCCTCTCCGTCCTGTTGTTCAACTCGCCCCCAAACGTCACAAGCAACGTGACCTTCCCCTTCGGCTGGCTCCTTCTCGGGTTGACCCCTTGAAACGTGCCCGTCTCCTCGAGGTCTCCATCAGGAATTTGCAGCCTTTTGATCACAACAGGCGAGATCAGGTTCAGACCGACCCCGCCGTCAACCAGCATCTTGTTCACCTTGAGGTTGCGTATCGTTGGCGAGACCAACAACGGCAAACACCCGACCGCAGTTGTGCGATCAGGGTGGTCCTCGGTGTCAAAGATGATGGGCGTGCTGGATCACTTCAGCGGCTTTTGAGCGTCAAACGATGGCTCTGCAGCTGTAATCTCACGCGCCCACTACTTGAGCTGGCGGTGGGAAGTATGCAACGAGGCGCCACCATCGACGCACATGGCCTCCGTAGCCTTCTGAAACTCATGCTCGCCGGACTCGTCGTCCTCGTCATGATCGTCGTCTTCCTGCTTCTTGTCGCGGCCCCGAGCGGGCCTCTCTTGCTGGTTATCCTTACCGCCGCGGCCTCCTTGGCCGCCACGCTTCTTGCCGGATCCTTCGGCACCATCTTGACCCTTCTCCTTGTCCTGCCTCTCATACTCGGCCTTTTGCTTCGAAGCAAGCAGCTCGACTTGTCGGCAGTTCTGGAGGTCATGACCCTTGGTGCGGTGGATCTTGCAGTACTGCTTGTCGGAGCCTCCTGGCTTGTCGGCAGCCGCCAAGGCCCGGCAAGCGGCGCACCCGGCAATCTCCTTGCCGGGGTCGTCTGCCTTGGCCTTCTTGGCAGCGCCGGTGTCGTCGGGTTCCTCGACGGCAAGCTGATATGTCCACAACGTATCTATAATTTTTGATTGTTCCATGCTATATTATATTCTGTTTTGGACATTACTGGGCTTTATTATATACTTTTATATTATTTTTGGGACTAACCTATTAACCGGAGGCCCAGCCCAGAATTGCTGTTTCTTGCCTATTTCAGAGTTTCATAGAAAAAGAATATCAAACGGAGTCCAAACGGAATGAAACCTTCGGGAACGTGATTTTCGGAACGAACGTGATCAGAGGACTTGGACCCTACGTCAAGACATCAACCAGGAGGGCAGGAGGTAGGGGGGCGCGCCTACCCCCCAGGCACGCCCTCCACCCTCGTGGGTCCCCTGTTGCTCCACCGACGTACTCCTTCCTCCTATATATACCTACGTACCCCCAAACTACCAGATACGGAGCCAAAAACCTAATTCCACCGTCGCAACCTTCTGTACTTGTGAGATCCCATCTTGGGGCCTGTTCCGGAGCTCCGCCGGAGGGGGCATCGATCACGGAGGGCTTCTACATCAACACCATAGCCTCTCCGATGATGTGTGAGTAGTTTACCTCAGACCTTCGGGTCCATAGTTATTAGCTAGATGGCTTCTTCTCTCTTTTTGGATCTCAATACAATGTTCTCCCCCTCTCTCATGGAGATCTATCCGATGTAATCTTCTTTTGCGGTGTGTTTGTTGAGATCGATGAATTGTGGGTTTATGATCAAGTTTATCTATGAACAATATTTGAATCTTCTCTGAATTCTTTTATGTATGATTGGTTATCTTTGCAAGTCTCTTCGAATTATCAGTTTGGTTTGGCCTACTAGATTGATCTTTCTTGCAATGGGAGAAGTGCTTAGCTTTGGGTTCAATCTTGCGGTGTCCTTTCCCAGTGACAGTAGGGGCAGCAAGGCACGTATTATATTGTTGCCATCGAGGATAACAAGATGGGGTTTACATCATAATGCATGAGTTTATCCCTCTACATCATGTCATCTTGCTTAAAGTGTTACTCTGTTCTTATGAACTTAATACTCTAGATGCATGCTGGATAGCGGTCGATGTGTGGAGTAATAGTAGTAGATGCAGGCAGGAGTCGGTCTACTTGTCTCGGACGTGATGCCTATATACATGATCATACCTAGATATTCTCATAACTATGCTCAATTCTGTCAATTGCTCAACAGTAATTTGTTCACCCACCGTAAATACTTATGCTCTCGAGAGAAGCCACTAGTGAAACCTATGGCCCCCGGGTCTATTTTCCATCATATTAATCTTCCAACACTTTGTTATTTTTATTGCCTTTTATTTTACTTTGCATCTTTATCATAAAAATACCAAAAATATTATCTTATCATATCTATCAGATCTCACTCTCGTAAGTGACCGTGAAGGGATTGACAACCCCTTTATTGCGTTGGTTGCGAGGATTTATTTGTTTGTGTAGGTGCGAGGGACTCGTGCGTGGCCTCCAACTGGATTGATACCTTGGTTCTCAAAAACTGAGGGAAATACTTACGCTACTTTTCCGCATCACCCTTTCCTCTTCAAGGGAAAACCACTGCAGTGCTCAAGAGGTAGCAAGAAGGATTTCTGGCGCCGTTGCCGGGGAGGTCTTCGCAAAAGTCAACATACCAAGTACCCATCACAAACCCTTATCTCCCGCATTACATTATTTGCCATTTGCCTCTCGTTTTCCCCTCCCCCACTTCACCCTTGCCGTTTTATTCGCCCTCTCTTTTCCGTTTGCCTCTTTTTGCCCGTTTCTTGTTTGCTCGTATCGCTTGCTTGTCGTTATGGCTAGCTCGGTCTTTACCCCTTCATCTCCCGACTTTAAAGTCCTCCACTTCAAGCAAAGACAAGGGGAAAATTTAAAATATGCTTGGTTCAGGATGCTCGAATCTTATCGTAATTGCAATATAGAGGGAGATTTTAGAATTTTGCTTCGCAATTTTTATGTTGGGCTAACTTTGCCCCATAGACAACTCCTTGATTTTTCCGCCAAAGGTAGTTTTATCAATATTGATCCTGACTTCGCTTATGAAATTATAGAGGGGATAGTGGGAGTCCCCCCCCCCTACAAAAAGTATCATCCCTTACCCAAGAAGAGACTCAAATTCTAGAGAAATTATGCGAGTTACAACAAATTGTTGAACCTCTTAAAAGTATTGGTGGAAATATTAAGCGCATGAATAATCTGATTACACTTTGCAATAAGCGGCTGGATGCTTTATATCAAAGGATCACCGAGCATAACTCCATTAAGAAATTGCATACCAAAGATGGCAATACCTAGATCTATCCTTGCTTTTATGCCTAGCTAGGGGCGTTAAACGATAGCGCTTGTTGGGAGGCAACCCAATCTTATTTTTAGTTTTTTTGCTTTCTGCTTCTGTTTAGGAATAAATATTTGATCTAGCCTCTGGTTAGATGTGTTTTTATGTTTTAATTAGTGTTTGTGCCAAGTTTAACCTATAGGATCTTCTTGGATAATAGTTATTTGATCTTGCTGAAAATTCCAGAAACTTTCTGTTCACGAAACTAATTGTTAAAAATCAACAGAACGTGATAAAATATTGATTCCAATTGCTGATGATCAATAAACAAATTGTCTAGGTCTTCCTATTTTTGCTGAATTTTTTGAGTTCCAGAAGTTTGCGTTAGTTACAGATTACTACAGATTGTTCTGTTTTTGACAGATTCTGTTTTTCGTGTGTTGTTTGCTTATTTTGATGAATCTATGGCTAGTAAAAGAGTTTATAAACCATAGAGAAGTTGGAATAAAGTAGGTTTAACACCAATATAAATAAATAATGAGTTCATTACAGTACCTTGAAGTGGTGTTTTGTTTTCTTTCGCTAACGGAGCTCACGAGATTTTCTGCTGAGTTTTGTGTTGTGAAGTTTTCAAGTTTTGGGTGAAAGATTTGATGGATTATGGAACAAGGAGTGGCAAGAGCCTAATATTGGGGATGCCCAAGGCACCCCAAGATAATCTAAGGACACCTAAAAGCCAAAGCTTGGGGATGCCCCGGAAGGCATCCCCTCTTTCGTCTACTTCCATCGGTAACTTTACTTGGAGCTATATTTTTATTCACCGCATGATATGTGTTTTGCTTGGAGTGTCTTGTATTATTTGAGTCTTTATTTGTTAGTTTACCACAATCATCCTTGCTGTACACACCTTTTGAGACACACACACACATGATTCAGAAATTATTAGAATACTCTATGTGCTTCACTTATATCTTTTGAGTTATATAGTTTTGCTCTAGTGCTTCACTTATATCTTTTAGAGCACGGTGGTGGATTTGTTTTATAGAAACTATTGATCTCTCATGCTTCACTTATATTATTTTGATATTCTTAAAATAGCATGGCAATTTGCTTTAATTAATATCATGAGAAATTTGATGCTTGATAATTGTTTTGAGATATAAAGGTGGTAATATCATAGTTGTGCTAGTTGAGTAATTGTGGAATTGAAAAATACATGAGTTGGAGTTTGTGATTCCCGTAGCATGCACCTATGGTGAACCGTTATGTAACAAAGTCGGAGCATGAAGTATTTGTTGATTGTCTTCCTTTGTGTGGAGGTCGGGATCGCGCGAATGTTAACTCCTACCAACCCTTCCCCTAGGCGCATGCGTAGTAGTACTTTGCTTCGAGGGCTAATAAATTTTTGCAATAAGTATATGAGTTCTTTATGACTAATGTGAGTCCATGGATTATACGCACACTTACCTTTCCGCAATTTTCTAGCCTTTTCGGTACCGCGCATTGCCCTTTCTCACCTTGAGAGTTGGTGCAAACTTCGCCGGTGCATCCAAACCCCGTGATATGATACGCTCTATCACACATAAACCTCCTTATATCTTCCTCAAAACAGCCACCATACCTACCTATTATGGCATTTCCATAGCCATTCCGAGATATATTGCCATGCAACTTTCCACCGTTTCATTCATCATGACACGCTCCATTATTGTCATATTGCTTTGCATGATCATGTAGTTGACATAGTATTTGTGGCAAAGCCACCATTCATAATTCTTTCATACATGTCACTCTTGATTCATTGCATATCCCGGAGGCATTCATATAGAGTCATATTGTGCTCTAAGTATTGAGTTGTAATTCATGAGTTGTAAGTAAATAAAAGTGTGATGATCATCATTATTAGAGCATTGTCTCAAGGGAGGAAAGGATGATGGAGACTATGATTCCCCCACAAGTCGGGACGAGACTCCGGACTAAATAAAAAAAGAGGCCATAAAAAAGAGAAAATGCCCAAACAAAAAAAAAGAGAGAAAAAGAGAGAAGGGACAATGTTACTATCCTTTTACCACACTTGTGCTTCAAAGTAGCACCGTGATCTTCATAATAGAGAGTCTCTCATTTTGTCACTTTCATATACTAGTGGGAAATTTCATTATAGAACTTGGCTTGTATATTCCAATGACGGGCTTCCTCAAATGCCCGAGGTCTTCGTGAGCAAGCAAGTTGGATGCACACCCACTTAGTTTCTTTTTGAGCTTTCATACACTTATAGCTCTAGTGCATCCGTTGCATGGCAATCCCTACTCCTCGCATTAACATCAATTGATGGGCATCTCCATAGCCCGTTGATTAACCTCGTTGATGTGAGACTTTCTCTTTTTTGTCTTCCCACATAACCTCTACCATTGTACCTTATTCCACCATAGTGCTATATCCATGGCTTGCGCTCATGTATTGCGTAAGAGTTGAAAAGGTTGAAGCGCGTTAAAAGTATGAACCAATTGCTTGGCTAAAACCGGGGTTGTACATGATATGAATATTTTGTGTGGGGAAGATGGAGCATAGCCAGACTATATGATTTTGTAGGGATAACTTGCTTTGGCTATGTTATTTTGATAAGACATAATTGCTTAGTTAGTATGCTAGAAGTATTATTATTTTTATGTCAACATTAAACTTTTATCTTGAATCATATCAAATCTGAACATTCATGCCACAATAAGAAGAATTATATTGAAATTA
Source organism: Triticum aestivum (assembly GCF_018294505.1). Taxonomy (NCBI): domain Eukaryota; kingdom Viridiplantae; phylum Streptophyta; class Magnoliopsida; order Poales; family Poaceae; genus Triticum; species Triticum aestivum. The sequence continues at coordinate 476,928,053 of NC_057802.1, read as the reverse complement.
TGCCAAGTAGCATTCCACATCAAAAATTCTGTTTTTATCATTTACCTACTCGAGGACGAGCAGGAATTAAGCTTGGGGATGCTTGAGACGTCTCCAATGTATCTATAATTTTTGATTGTTCCATGCTATATTATACTCTTTTTTGGACATTATTGGGCTTTATTATACACTTTTATATTATTTTTGGGACTAACCTATTAACTGGAGGCCTAGCCCATAATTGCTGTTTTTTTGCCTATTTCAGAGTTTCACAGAAAAACAATATCAAACGGAGTCCAAATGGAATGAAACCTTCGGGAACGTGATTTTCGGAACGAACGTGATCCAGAGGACTTGGACCCTACGTAAAGACATCAACCAGGAGGGCACGAGGTAGGGGGCGCACCTACCCCCCAGGCGCGCCCTCCACCCTCGTGGGTCCCCTGTTGCTCCACCGACGTACTCCTTCCTCCTATATATACCTATGTACCCCCAAACTACCAGATACGGAGCCAAAACCCTAATTCCACCGCCGCAACCTTCTGTACTTGTGAGATCCCATCTTGGGGCCTGTTCCGGAGCTCCGTCGGAGGGGGCATCGATCACGGAGGGCTTCTACATCAACACCATAGCCTCTCCGATGATGTCTGAGTAGTTTACCTCAGACCTTCGGGTCCATAGTTATTAGCTAGATGGCTTCTTCTCTCTTTTTGGATCTCAATACAATGTTCTCCCCCTCTCTCGTGGAGATCTATTCGATGTAATCTTCTTTTGCAGTGTGTTTGTTGAGACCGATGAATTGTGGGTTTATGATCAAGTTTATCTATGAACAATATTTGAATCTTCTCTGAATTCTTTTATGTATGATTGGTTATCTTTGCAAGTCTCTTTGAATTATCTGTTTGGTTTGGCCTACTAGATTGATCTTTCTTGCAATGGGAGAAGTGCTTAGCTTTGGGTTCAATCTTGCGGTGTCCTTTCCCAGTGACAGTAGGGGCAGCAAGGCACGTATTGTATTGTTGCCATCAAGGATAACAAGATGGGGTTTACATCATATTGCATGAGTTTATCCCTCTACATCATGTCATCTTGCTTAAAGCGTTACTCTGTTCTTATGAACTTAATACTCTAGATGCATGTTGGATAGCGGTCGATGTGTGGAGTAATAGTAGTAGATGCAGGCAGGAGTCGGTCTACTTGTCTCGGACGTGATGCCTATATACATGATCATACCTAGATATTCTCATAACTATGCTCAATTCTGTCAATTGCTCAACAGTAATTTGTTCACCCACCGTAAATACTTATGCTCTCGAGAGAAGCCACTAGTGAAACCTATGGCCCCCGGGTCTATTTTCCATCATATTAGTCTTCCAACACTTAGTTATTTTTATTGCCTTTTATTTTACTTTGCATCTTTATCATAAAAATACCAAAAAAATTATCTTATCAGATCTCACTCTCGTAAGTGACCGTGAAGGGATTGACAACCCCTTTATTGCGTTGGTTATGAGGATTTATTTGTTTGTGTAGGTGCGAGGGACTCGTGCGTGGCCTCCTACTGGATTGATACCTTGGTTCTCAAAAACTAAGGGAAATACTTACGCTACTTTTCTGCATCACCCTTTCCTCTTCAAGGGAAAACCAACGCATTGCTCAAGAGGTAGCACAAGCACGACCTTGCCCTTGCGTTTCCTGTTGCGACGCCGACCCTTCTTCGTCGGGGCGGCGGTGTCTTCATCTGTAGAGTCGGTTTCCGCGCCGGCGTCCTCGCGGGGGTACTTCCTTCCCTCTTCATCTCGGGCGCACCTGTCGGCCAGAACATAAAGCTCGGCCACATCTTTAACCTTGTTCATCGCCAGCTCCTCATGCATCTTGCGGTTGCACACATTTTGATGGAACACGCTGATCATGGCGGCGGGGTGAACATCTGGGATGTTGTATTGCACACGGCTGAACCTCTGTATGTACTTGCGCAGGTTTTCACCTTCCTTCTGGGGAATGATGTGCAAATCACTCGCCTGGCCATGAGCTTGGTGGCCTCCAGTGAAGGCACCAATGAACTCATGACACAGATCCGACCAAGAAGAAATGGAATCCGCCGGCAAGTGCATCAACCAAGACATGACATTGGGCTTCAGGGCCAACGGGAAGTAATTGGCAAGCACCTTGTCGTCACGAGCTCCAGCGGCTTGCATCGCGATGGTGTAGATGCTGAGGAACTCCGACGGGTGGGTCTTGCCATTGTACTTCTCGCCAACGTCGGGCTTGAATGTGCGGTGGGACGGCCACTGGAACTGCCGCAGCTCACGGGTAAAGGGTGGGCAACCCACCTCGTAAGGTAGGCCACCGGAGCCTCCCGGTGCTGGGTGGTCCATAGCGGTCCCCGCCCGCCCATCTGACTGGTGGCGTGTATCACGCCGGCGCTCGATGGTGGTTCGAGCGTCTTCATGGGCTCGCTCCCGAAGAACTTGGCGCTGGTCGCGGTGGGTCCGTGGGTCGGACGATGCTATGGAGACGTTATCACAAACGTCATCACGATGGATCGACACCCGTGGTGGCGGGCGTGGAGGAGGAGAGTGCACCGTGGCCGAGGCGCCTCCGGCCCCTCCACCGCTGGCGTGCGGTGGCTCGACGGAGCGTCGGCCTGAGGGCCCCGCTGGCCGTGGCTCGTCTTTGTTGGCGACGCCGACGAGGCTCCGGATGGTGGCCCTCCACTCATCGAGCTTTTCTGCAGCAGGAGGGAAGTCGAGGAGCAGCTGCGCGCGTGCCAAAGCTTCTGCTGGCGTGGGTGGCGGTGAAAGCTGCATGGACCGTGGCGCGCTTCGACTTCTAACCACGTTAGAAGGAGCTCTATCACGGCCCAGCGGCCGTGTGCCATTTTCGCCAGCACTACGGCGGGCATGCTGGCCCCCTTCGTCCCGCAGATGATGCACATGACTCTTCCCACGGCCGCGCCCGGGGTCTCCAGCGTGGTGACGCTGCTCGTCGCGTACACCCTGAGAGGAGCGCGCTGTGGGTGCCGGCGTGGGCGTCTGGTAGGCCGCCGCGCCGCTCGTGGGTGGCACGACACCGCCCGGAGGGCCCCGCGCCGCCTGCGGGGCCCCCAGCTCTGTCTCTTGATTTGGCGGCGTGCGCCCCGTCGTCTCGCGCATGAACAACGCCGCTCGCCAGGCCCTGACTGCCAAAGCGATGTTGGTGCTCGCGGGCCGCGCCTCGGGTTCTGTCCGTGACCGGTCCGCTGCTCGCCCGCACCGGTACGGGCCGTCCGGCTCCCGACGAACCGACCGCCGTGGCCTTCTTCTTCTTGGGGGCCATGACGATGAAGAACTGCTAGGCTAACTGCTAGACCGGATTTTCACAACTGGGCCCCCTACCTGGCACGCCAATGATGTCGGTGGAAACGACACCTATGGGGTCACTGGGATCCCTTCTAGGGTTGGCGGGCGCGAGGTTGTGCAAAGAGCGGGTCTGACAGGAAGCACGCGGATCGTTTACCCAGGTTCGGTCCGCGAAGATGCGTAATACCCTAGTCCTGCTTTGGTGGATGTATTAGAGTGTTCTTGTGTTCTTGAGCTAGCTACGGGGTGTAACTTGCCCAAAAGATCCGAATCCTCCTCCTGGTCGCCTCGGGCCTCCTTTTATAGGCAAAAGGGGCTACCACAGTGGCACACAGGAGGTGGAAAGGTGTACAGTGGATGAGTCTATCCTCTGGCACCGCCGGACAAATGCATTTAATGCGCTGCCAACGTGCCCCCTTGCTTTATCGGGGACGGCAAGGAAGCACGTCCCAACTGTCGCCGCCTCGCCTGGCTTTGACACGCGCCCGAGCTAACGAGGCCTTGTGGCGCCACATTGGTTGGCTCCTGGGCTGGCGAGGTGGTGGAGCCTTCACGAAGGGTCGCATGCCACCACGCAGGTGCTTGCTGAGTCGGTGTAGAGGCCGCCCGTCGCCACGCAGGTGCCTGCCCAGCTGGTTGAGCTAGCAGCTGCTTGGGGACGGTGGTGGAGTCTTGGCAGGCGCGGGCCTGGCTGTGGCCCCGCTGATGTCCTCGGCAAGGGTCTTGCCGGGGGCCCGGCAAGACCCTTGCCGTGGCGTTGCACTCGTCCCCGGCAGGGCGCTTGCCGGGGGTCTTGTGGATTTCGTCGTCTAGGATCCCGCCGCGGGTCGCCGTCTTCTGGTCCTCATCTGATCTCACACGTTTATGATCTTGACGAAGATCTGCATGCCACCACATAGGTGCCTCCCGAGCCTTGGTCCTAACGTGGATAGTTGGTGATGTTGGAACCCGTGGGCTCAAGGGTGGCTTGCTCTGCTGGTGTCGGGCAAGTTGCCCCGGCAAGGCTCTTGCCGGGGCTGCGGAGGCTGCCTCGGCAAGGATCTTGCCGAGGGAGTCCACCTCGCCCTCTTGCTCTCCTACGTTTCTGGTCTTGGCATTGCCTTGGTTGTCTTGTGCTTCGGCTTCTCTCCGGCTTCCCTCCTCTGCCCTGCTAAGTGTGGCCGCAGCACGCGGCTCTGACTGCCCGTGCACAAGTAAAGGGGTCAAACTTTTGTACACCGACAAGATCGGAAAGTAAAAGATTGCAAAATAGTAGATTGGAAACTTATATGATGGAAAATAGACCCGGGGGCCATAGGTTTCACTAGAGGCTTCTCTCAAGATAGCAAATAATACGGTGGGTGAACAAATTACTGACGAGCAATTGATAGAAAAGCGCAAAGTTATGACCATATATAAGGCAATGATTGTGAAATATAGGCATCACGTCTGTGTCAAGTAGACCGACTCCTGCTTGCATCTACTACTATTACTCCACACATCAACCGACTCCAGCCTGCATCTAGAGTATTAAGTTCATGAAGAACAGAGTAACGCTTTAAGTAAGATGACATGATGTAGAGGAATAAGCTCAAGCAATATGATGTAAACCCCATATTTTTATCCTCGATGGCAACAATACAATACGTGCCTCGCTACCCCTACTGTCACTGGGTGAGGACACCGCAAGATTGAACCCAAAGCTAAGCACTTCTACCATTGCAAGAAAAACCAATCTAGTTGGCCAAACTAAACCGATAGTTCGAAGAGAATTATAAAGATATCAAATCATGCATAAAAGAATTCAGAGAAGATTCAAACAATATTCATAGATAAGCTGATCATAAATCCACAATTCATCGGATCTCGACAAACACACCGCAAAAGAAGATTACATCAGATAGATCTCCAAGAACATCGAGGAGAACATGGTATTGAGAATCAAAGAGAGAGAAGAAGCCATCTAGCTACTAGCTATGGACCCGTAGGTCTGTGGTAAACTACTCATGCTTCATCGGAAGGGCAATAGAGTTGATGTAGAAGCCCTCCATGATCGAATCCCCCTCCGGCATGATGCCGGAAAAGGCCCCAAGATGGGATCTCACGGGAACAGAAGGTTGTAGCGGTGGAAAAGTATTTTCGTGGATGCTTCTGGTGGTTTGGGAATATATGTGAATATATAGGAGGAAGATCTAGGTCAAGGGTCACCGAGGGGCCCACAAGGTAGGGGGGCGCGCCCTCCACCCTTGTCGCCGCCTCGTGGCTCTTCTGACTTGCACTCCAAGTCTCCTGGGTGTCTTTTGGTCCAAGAAAAATCATCGTGAAGTTTTATTCTGTTTGGACTCCGTGTATTCCTGTTCTGCGAAGCTCAAAAACAAGGAAAAAACAGAAACTGACATTGGGCTCTAGGTTAATAGGTTAGTCCCCAAAATAATATAAAATAGCATATTAATGCATGTAAAACATCCAAAACAGATAATATAATGGTATGGAACAATAAAAAATTATAGATACGTTGGAGACATATCAAGCATCCTTAATTCCCACTCTTCCTCGAGTAGGTAAATGATAAAAACAGAATTTTTGATGTGGAATGCTACCTAACATATTTATCCATGTAATTTTTCTTTATTGTGGCATGAATGTTCAGATCCATAAGATTCAAAACAGAAGTTCAGTATTGACATAAAAAATACTTCAAGCATACTAATAAAGCAATTATGTCTTCTCAAAATAACATGGCCAAAGAAAGTTTATCCCTACAAAATCATATAGCCTGGCTATGCTCCATCTTCATCACACAAAGTATTCAAATCATGCACAACCCCGATGACAGGCCAAGCAAATGTTTCATACTTTTGGTGTTCTCAAACATTTTCAACTTTCAGGCAATACATCAGCGTGAGCCATGGACATAGCACTGTAGGTGGAATAGAATATGGTGGTTGTGGAGAAAACAAAAAGAGGGAGATAGTCTCACATCAACTAGGCGTATTAACGGGCTATGGAGATGCCCATCAATGGATATCAATGTGAGTGAGTAGGGATTGCCATGCAACAGATGCACTAGAGCTATAAGTTTATGAAAGCTCGAAAGGAAACTAAGTGGGTGTGCATCCAACTTGCTTGCTCGTGAAGACCTAGGGCAATTTGAGGAAGCCCATCATTGGAATATACAAGCCAAGTTCTATAATGAAAAATCCCCACTAGTATATGAAAGTGACAACATAGGAGACTCTCCATCATGAAGATCATGGTGCTACTTTGAAGCACAAGTGTGGAAAAAGGATAGTAACATTGCCCCTTCTCTCTTTTCTCTCTCTTATCTCTTTTTTTGTGGGCTTCTTTGGCCTCTTTTTTTTTATTTTTCGTCCGGAGTCTCATCCCGACTTGTGGGGGAATCATAGTCTCCATCATCCTTTCCTCACATGGGACAATGCTCTAATAATGAAGATCATCACACTCTTATTTACTTACAACTCAAAAATTACAACTCGATACTTAGAACAAAATATGACTCTATATGAATGCCTCTGGCAGTGTACCGGGTTGTGCAATGACTCAAGAGTGACATGTATGAAAGAATTGAAAGGTGGCTTTGCCACAAATATGATGTCAACTACATGATCATGCAAAGCAATATGACAATGATGAAGCATGTCATAATAAACGGAATGGTGGAAAGTTGCATGGCAATATATCTCGGAATGGCTATGTGAAAGTGCGTTATATCGACTAGAGGGGGGGTGAATAGGCGATTTTTATGAATTCTTCACCGAGGAATTTGCCGGTGAGGAAATTCCTTAGCGAAGAACTACTTGCAGCGGAATAAGTACTCAAAAGTAAGCATAATAGAATACAAGCATGGTCATCCTGATGAAATGAAGACAAGCACAGAAAGCGTAATCACAGGATAACACAGGATGAAGACAAACAGACTGAAAAAATTGAACTGAGGAAATTGAGAAAGTCTTCAGTCAAAGTCTTCAAACACAGATATGAACAAGCGCACAACACCGTTATGAGGAAATGAAAGAGTTGAGGAAATAGAACCAGTAAGCTTGGTGAAGACAATGATTTGGTAGACCAGTTCCAACTGCTGTCTCAGTTGTACATCTGGTTGGAGCGGCTAGGTATTTAAACCTGAGGACACAGTCCGACACAGTCCTCACCGTATTCTCCTTGAGCTAAGGTCACACAGACCTCGCCCAATCACTCGTGGTAAGTCTTCAGGTGACTTCCGAACCTTCACAAACTCGGTCACTCGGCGATCCACAATTCCTCTTGGATGCTCTAGACCATGACGCCTAACCGTCTGGAAGAAGCACAGTCTTCAAAGGTAACAAGCGTCGGATCCACGCAGGATCAATCTCTTCAGTGATGCTCAATCACTTTGGGTTTGTAGGTGTTTGGGTTTGGGTTTTCCTCACTCGATGATTTTCGCTCAAAGTCCTCGGAGGATGGGATGCTCTCAAATGACAAGTGTCAGTTTCTCTCGGAGCAGCCAACCAGCTAGTGGTTGTAGGGGGCGGCTATTTATAGCCTAGGGAGCAGCCCGACATGATAAGACATAAATGCCCTTCAATGATATGACCGTTAGGTGGGTAGATATTTTGGGACAGCTGGCGCGTAGCACAGCAACGGTCGGAAATTTGAGACTCAAATTCCTCAGGGCTATCATGTTCCTCACTGTGTAGGCAATCCGCACTGGCGAATTCCTAACTCCTCAGTCAGAACAAATTCCTCAGAGACCAGAAGAACTTCGTCTCTGTCACTGAAGAATATGACTGAACTGTATGAGATTTCCAATGGCTTCACTCGAAGGGATTGGTAGGTGTAGGATTTTGAGTTGAGCATCACATGGAAATTTTTCCTTAGTATTTCCTCGACCCCCTTTAACAGTACGGTGTTTCCTATGACTCAAGAAAGAGAAAATGAAACTACGAAAACAAAAGTCTTCACGCTTCATGTTCCTCGAATGAATACCAAGTCTTCTAGGTCACACCAATTTCTTCACTTTCAAAGTCTTCAGAAAGTCTTCAGAAATCCAAAGTCTTCAGTCGAAGAACTTCATTTTTAGGGGTCGACTTTCTCTGTAAATATCAAACTCCTCATAGACTTATAGACCTGTGTACACTCATAAACACATTAGTCCCTTAACCTATAAGTCTTCAATACACCAAAATCACTAAGGGGCACTAGATGCACTTACAATCTCCCCCTTTTTGGTGATTGATGACAATATAGGTTAAGTTTTCAACGGGGATAAACATATGAAGTGTAAATACTGATATTGAGGAATTTGATTGCAAGATATAGAAGAACTCCCCCTGAAGATGTGCATAGTGAGGAATTTGCTTTTGAAGCAATGCACACTTGAAGAGTAGAATCATGGATAACCCCCCCTATATCTTGTAATTCATACACGCATTTGACATAATATATGAAGAATTTGAAATGCATGATGAAATATGGTGACTGATGTAATTCAGCATGCGTGCATAACATTAATGAGGAATAAGCATGCAGAAAAACACAGCAAAAGTATCAGGCCACCATAGAGTTTAAGTTTACAACTCGATCCAGCAAAGTCATCAGAAGAACGAGAGTTGTAACTTAGCAAAAAAATGCCCATATAAGATAGACCCGCTTGAAGACTAACTCAAATTTCTCCCCCTTTGTCATCGAATGACCAAAAGGATCGAAAATGAGGACTAACGCCCCTGAAGAATATCAAGTTGATGAAGGAGCGCCAGCGTTGTTGGGGTCGTTTGTTGATGTAGGGCCTGCCGCAGTGTCGTCAAAGTCTTCATGCTCATCGGTGTCGCGCGATGAAGAATATGAGCTGGCCACCAAGGAAGGAACTTTGACCTTCTTGTATTTCTTCGGTGGAGGAGCAGACCAGTCAAACTCTTCCTTGAGACCCATGTTCTTCAGTTCTTCTTCACCATATACATGTGACAGAATAGCCCAAGTGCGATCGAAGACTTCATGGAGGTAGTAATGGTTTTTCTTCACTGCATTATGTGTAGCAGTCATGTTGTGAAGAATTGAACCAAACTGACGCTTAACCCATTTATGGTTTCGATCCACCTTCTGGTGAAGACTTAGCAGAAGCTCACAGTTAGTCATCACACGAGGAGCAGTAGCTTGAGGATTTGGCTTGGAGGCATGGGCAGCAGAATCATGAGTGGCAGAGTCATCATTGGTGGAATAAGATGCAGCTTTGCGAAATTGACCATCCAATGGACGAATGCCTTCATCTATAACAGCTGGTGCCTTGCCCTTTTCATCAGCTGAGGAATAGGTCCGCTTGAGGACTTCAATCGGGGGCAAGTAGCTGAGGTGATTCTGAAAATCAGCCTTGTAGTTGAGTGAAGACCTTGTCCTGAGGAATCTCATAATCCAAGGTGCATAAGGCTTCAGCTCAAACGGAGAAAGTGCAACATTTGCCAGAGTCCTCATGAAGAAATCATGATAATTGACAGGAATGCCATGAATGATGTTGAACACCAGATTCTTCATGATGCCAACAATTTCCTCATCAGATGAGTCGTGGCCTTTGATTGGACTCATAGTCTTCGTCAGAATGCGGTAGACTGTCCTTGGTACATACTGCAATTCCTTCACGAGGAATTTTGTCCTTGAGGCTTGACCAGGTTTCAATGGCTTCATCAGCACTTGCATATAGTGATCATGTAAGCTCAGGCTCTTGGTACATGCAACGAGCTCCTTCAGGTGGAGGACTGATGGGCAGGGCGTGAAGCAATTCAGAGGCCGGTGCCTTATAGTGAGTATTTTCGGTCATCCAGTCCAAAACCCAGGAGTTCACATCGTCAGCATCTCCTGTGATGTGCAAAGTTGCGTAGAATTGAAGAATGAGTTCTTCATTCCAATCAACTATGTCTGTGCAAAAGTTGAGGAGGCCTGTGTCATGAAGCACACTGAGGACAAGTGTGAAGCATGGCAGTGATTCCATGTCCACATGAGGAATATGCTCGTGGTCGAAGACTTTGTCCTTGTTGAAAAGTAGTGAAGAATAGAAGTTGGCCTGGCTGGCGGTCCAGAAGCGCTTCCATCTAAAACGAGCAGAATCGTAGGGATTGTAGTCAGTGAAGAACACGTGCTCGCCGAAGAAATCATCAGCCTTGAATTTCTGCTTCTTTGAGAATGGATCCTTTGGCTTGGGCTGAGGAGTGTCAGTCAATTGCATTATCACCTCAGGAATCGCAATCTCAGGTTCTTCAGGCTAAGGAATTTCAGCTTCTACTCTAGTGACAGCCTGGGTCTTCAATTCTTCATTTAAATTTTCTTCAGCACTAGTGGCTGGAGTTTCTTCATGGACAGACGGTGTGGCATGAGGTTCATCAGATCCCATTTGAACTGTAGTTGCTGGGGACTGAGGAATTTGTTGCAATGGTGTGAAGAGTGGAGAGTTGGGGTGCTGACTTTCCCAAAAGTCATCATTCAACACAGGTGTGGTACAGCCAATGTCCACATCTTCATCTTCCATTTCTTCAACGCCGGCCTCTTCAGCAGTAAACTGAGGCATAGGCGAGGAAACAACTGGAGTTGAAGGGATTTCATCCACTTCAATTTCTTCATCCATCTGCTCTGACGTAGCAGCAGAAGGATTTTCTTCATCAGATCCGCTAGGGATCACGTATTCTTCATCAAAAGGGACGACTTCCTTTGATGGCATGGTGGAAACAGGAACATCATCAATTGGATTCGCAAACGAGCTGGTCAAAGACTTCATCTTCTTCGGAGCTGAAGAATCTGATGAAGTTGATGCCTTCCTTTTCTTCACTACTGCACGCTCTGTAGCCTTGGTCTTCTTTGCATCTGATGCAGATGGAAGAATTGGAGTTGGGGTAGGCGCAGGAGGAGCAGAGGAATTTGGTTGATTTTCTTCAGGCACAACTGATGCAGTTGCCCTGACCTCTTCATTTTCTTCAAGCGCACCACTAGTGGATGCCCTGGCAATTTCATCAGCGGCTGGAATGCAGTCATCAGCCCTGGAACTCACATTTTCTTCAGCAGCCTGAATGTCATCAGCTGTGCTGGCATGTTCTTCAGTTGGCTGAGCAGATGCTTCAGCCTGAGGAATTTCTTGTTGCGATGGGGCTGCAACATTGGAGGTGAACTTTTCAATCAGTTTTACAAACCTGACCTTGGCTCCTTGCCAATCAGCATAGTAAGCATTGAAATCATCGCTGAGGACTTTGATTTCAGACTGGATCTTCACAAGTTCATCAGTTGTCATAGTGACAACGTTGTTCTTCAGGAATTTTTCCTTCCTGTACTGCGCTTTCTTGATCTGCCTGGCCTTCTCAAATTTCCATTTCTCTTCTTGGATGAAGGCAGTCAGCATATGACTTTGGCCAGGAGTGAACTTGAAATCAGGCATAGGAGTGTTTGGGTCCTTGTGCCAGAGATCAATGTAGTCGAGGATCAACTTTGGATCCAAAAGCAGAGGCACATTTGTGCCCTTGGCTCTAGCGGCCCTGACTTGCCTATCTCTGATGATTTCAGCAAGTTCCTCATCATCAGCTTCGTCTTCATCAGACAGCACTTGGAAGGCGACCTGCTTCTTGTGAGGACTTGGGCGAGAACCTCGTCCAGCAGTGGTCTTTGTCTTCAGCAGAGAGGGTCCCATTGAAGAATTTGGTGCAGCTGAGGAACTAGCAGAAGCTCCTGAGGCAATAGAGATGCGTGTAGTCCTTTGGCACGTGGCAAGATGCACAGGTGCTGAGGACTTGGTCGGAGCAGCTGAGGACTTTGGAGGAGCAGCGTGAGGAATTGGCCGTGAGGGCATAGGTGAGGAACTTGGCCTTGAGGACATTGATGGCGAAGCACTTGGCTTGTGCGCAGGATTCTTTGCCATGGATTTCTTCGGCTTGACAGAGGCCTCAACGACAGCAGCAGCAGCAGAGTCTTCATTGAATTTCCTCACTGCTTCTCTAGCTTGTCTAGCCAACTTGGCCTGGTGCTTGGCCCATTCGTCAGGATAGTTCTCACCGCGCTTGAGGCTGGTGGGATCAGCTATTTGGCCAGGTGCTAATGGAGGTCTTGGGCATGGAGGATTGAGTGCGAATTTCTTCATGTATTTGGGAGTAACATATCTGTACTCCCTCCACTCCCTTGCCCATCTCCTTTCTATTCTCTGTATGCGCACCTTGCGCTGATTCTTGTCCTCCTTACCAAGCTTGGCCTCATCAGGAGTGCAATAGTCTTTGTATATATCATCAGGGATCTCAAAGGCAGTGTTGACTTCAGGCCTCTTTCCTCCTTTCTCTGGCTTCTTACCATCAGCCATTTTCTTCAGCTGAGGAATTTGAACAATGGAATTTTCTGAAGAAGTATGCAACTTTTCTTCGAGGAACGCTGCAAATGAGTTAAGTTGATGAGAACCTAGTGATTCAGTAGCGGACATGAGTACCTGTGAACAGAGTATAGTTGCGAGGAATTTGGAGAGGTCATATGCATTCTCAGAAGGTTTTTGTAAAAAGAACAAGTTTGAGGAATTTGACCAGACGAGTCTTGAAGAATTTCACTAAGCATTCTTTGTCTTAGGTTCCAGAGTTGTATAGATCGAAGATCCACACAATTGAGGAATCTTGAAGAAAAATTATTGCTTAGAGAAACGAGTCAAGAATAGATGACATGTGAGGTGTTTAGTGTGTGTAAGATTTGAAGAACAACACCTTTGAAGATTTTTGTAGAAATCATTTGAATCAAAGAGGGCAGTAAAAGTAACTTTTAATTACCCTGAACGAAGAACACGACGAACTGGGATGTGGAGATGTGAAGTTCGTCAGTGCAGATCTTCCACGCCCTAACTCGGCGGAGGAAGACAGCTACGGCGGCGGCGGAGTGAAGATTTCCGCGGCCGGCGCGAGTACGACGGCGACGAGGTCGAGGCAGTGAAGCTCTTCCTCACCAGCGACGATGAAGTAGCGGCGGCGCTAGGGTTTGAGAAGCTCGAGCTGGAGAGAGGTCGAGCGGAGTAAAGGAAGTGAGGAAGGGAAGGGGGTATTTATAGCCACGGTGAAAAACTGTTCACCCGAAGATTTTGGACGAACGTGCCCCTGACCCTTCTCATTCGCTTGACATGTGTCACCCACGTACTGAGAAGTGGAGATCGTGTAAGATCGTGGGTGAATAGATAAGTATTTCGTGGGATGCGGAACGGTTTGAGCGGCAAAACCAAAAATTTGGATAAGATAAGTTTTAACGTTCCGTTCGCAAATTCTTCAGCTGACAAGGACACAGTGAAGATTTTGAACGAGTTTCAAATAGAACGCACATAAAGAATTTGTGAATAGATTGGGTTGAGTTTAGCATAGAGGGGGAAGGGTCCGATCACATTCACTTAGAAGAAATATCAACTTGAAGAAATAGCAATAAGTGAATGTTGTAGAGGACATAAACTCATATATATATATATATATATATCCAATGAAGAAAAACGACGGAAGCAGTGAAGACAATGCAAAGTTGAAGAATATGAACAACTGAGGAATTTCAAAACTGAGGAAAAACTCAAATTGAAGATTTTCAACTTTTGGTGGTGGCGTGACCCACCATATAAGAATGATGATTTCAGACACCGCGTACAATTGTCGTAGGGTTCTGAGAATCAAATTCTTCATTAATTTCTTCACACTTAGAGTGTTAGTCTTCATTAATTGAAGAAAAATGTTTCTTCATGTGTTGCACATCTAAGTCATCAATTTTGCATAAGTGTTAGGATGAGTGTCCTTTTCAAAGAACATTCGAAGATTCTAAGATATTTAGCTCACACCGCAACTTGCTAAATCTCTTCTCATCCAAGGGCTTTGTGAAGATATCGGCTAGCTGTTCTTTAGTCTTCACATGCTCAATAGAAATGTCGCCCTTCAACACATGATCACGAAGAAAATGATGACGAATTTGAATGTGCTTTGTCTTCGAGTGCTGAACTGGGTTGTGAGCAATCTTGATGGCACTCTCATTGTCACAGAAGAGAGGCACATTCTTCACGTTGACGCCGTAGTCCTTGAGAGTTTGCTTCATCCACAGCAATTGAGCACAGCAAGAACCAGCAGCAATGTACTCAGCTTCAGCAGTAGACAGTGATACGCAGTTCTGTTTCTTCGAGGACCAACAGACCAAAGATCGTCCGAGGAGATGACATGTACCAGATGTTGACTTGCGGTCCACACGATCACCAGCATAGTCAGAGTCAGAATATCCAATGAGATCAAAAGCCGAGCCCTTGGGGTACCATAATCCAAGTGTTGGTGTGTGAGCTAGATATCGAAGAATATGCTTCACAGCCTTATGGTGTGATTCCTTCAGTGTAGCTTGAAATCGGGTACACATGCAAACACTAAGCATTATATCTGGCCTAGATGCACATAAGTACAATAAAAAACCAATCATGGAGCGGTATACCTTATGATCGAAGTCAATACCATTTTCATCAGTGCATAGATGGCCATTTGTGGGCATAGGAATTTTGACGCCTTTGCAATCTTGCATGCCGAATTTACTCAGTACATCCTTGAGGTATTTCTCCTGAGATATGAATATGCCATTGCGCTGTTGACGAATTTGAAGACCTAAGAAGAATTTCAACTCTCCCATCATAGACATTTGATATTCTTCACTCATCATATAGGCAAATTCATCACTATAACGTTGGTCAGTACAGCCAAAGGTAATATCATCAACATATATTTGGCACACAAACAGTTCATGTAACATCCCAAAATTCTAAATTTTGGAATGTTATAATAAATAGATAGATTTGATTATTTGTTTGATTGTTGTGTGATTGATTGACTGAAAGTGAGTGAATTCGAAACTTTTTGAAAGTTAAATGAGAGGGAATAAAAGGACTTTCCCAAACTTTCATTTTGCATTTATGATCTTCGTGAATTCAAATTCTTTTCAAATACGAAACCCTAGAGAGAAGATGACATGACTTCTTCCATTTAAATAAATGAAAAGGGATTTGAATTTTATTTGGAAATATTTTCAATTCAGAAAACTTTAAGCAACTCAATGATTTTCATGAGAGAAGATAAAATGACTTCTTCAAAACATATGAAATATGAGTTGGAAGTTTAAAAGGATCAAATTTAAAATCCTTTTGAAATTATTTTCAATTTGGAGTTATTTGATTTTTATTCAAATTATTTTTCTCCAAAAATAAAATATATGGAAAATAGGGTAACATGATTCCCTACATCAGAAAATTGGAGATAAATAAATTTGAAATTATTTTTGTATTTTTAAAATGATTTTTATTGGATTTTAGTAGGGCAGTAGCACTCTTAGAATTATTTGAAATGGTGTGGATTTTATTTCACTCTAGAAAAATGTTCGTCTCATAGAAAATCTTTTTCTGAAAATTTTGATATATTATATGCCTATATAAAAATTTATTTTATTTTTATTTATTCAGTTTTCCTTTCTATTTCTATTTAAAATAAAACTATACGTGCGGCCCGTAATTATTTGTCGCTCACGTGCGCTGCACAGTGGCATCGGGCGCCCCATCATTTTATTTTTCTTCTCTCCTACATGGGCCAGGCCCAGCCGGCCCTATTCCTCCCCATATTTTTTTCCATAGTTTTTTCCTTTTCTTTCTTTTCAATTGCTCAAAAAATAACTGCATTGCGGGCGGCCGGCCGAACCGCCTAAGGCCTTTAGGCCCATGCGAGGCGCCTCCCCATTTCTTTTCTTTTCGTCTATGTTTAGTTCCACATTGCCTAGCCTTTGACCCCTAAACCTCTTTTCTACCTATAAATATAGACCCATAGAGCCTCCAAAAATCATCCGACTCGGGTTAAATTAATATTTTGGTTTGACTAGATTCCTTAAAGAAAAATATTTTTCTCCTCTCCGGCGCGACTTTTGAGAATTGTCTCCTCTCTCCAAAGTCATCTTTTCTATGCCTTATAAAGGTAACTTTTTTTTTCTCTTTTTATACTTCCGTAGTTTATTATTTCTAGACTAATATGATAGAATAATTAGATTATCAATTAGTCTACATATTTATACATAGACGTTAGCCGTAACTATTTTCTTCCGTAAAACAGCTTGGCCCTGATTTTTCAAATAACCATAACTTTTCACTCGTTTATCCAAATTAGATGAAACCAGCGCCTATAGTTTCGTCTTGTTTTCACCTATCCAGTTAACCTGTCACGTCAACTTTTTGAAATTTTCAAATTTCGAAATTTGTTCAAATTCATATTCAAACTTCTTTTGAACATAACTTGAGGTCCGTAACTCCGATTTAGTCTTTTTGCAAATCGAAGCTCTTGACCTAAACTTTCTGATAAGGCCAAATTCACATAATTTTGGTACTGTTAGAAATTGTTTTATGTTGCAAGAGTTATTTGCTTGGTTTTGATGTTTTCCGAACTGTCTTCTTCGTTCTTCCCGATCTTTTGAGTGATTGCTTATGTGTGGTTACTATTGCTTGCTCACGATAGATTGAACGGAGTGTGACGAGTAGAACTATCAAGAGTTATGAGTGTGAATCATCTTCATCAACATTGCAGGCAAGTTCACACTTTGATCATATCCCTTCCATACCCAGTTTTTATGCATTAGTTTCACCCTCAAACATTGCATGAGTAGGATTGATAACATGTGGGTATTGGGAAGTAGTTGATGAGGTAGGAACCTATTGCCCTGCATTCAAATCTTGGGAGTTACTATTACGTTATGCTTATACTGCTATGCTATGCTCGTAGACGTGGATTGGGTTTGAGAGTTTTCCATGACAGATGTGAGATTGTTAATCAATGGTTAACCTTAAAGTGGCAACTAAAACTCACATCTGGGTGGATTGAGGTACCTGGGTATTCCAGGATTGCCTGTTTTTCTTTTGGACCGCCACCCAGGTTCAAAGGGATCATGAGATTATTCATGCTAGAAACTTCCGTGTGCAGCCACAAGCTATTATGGGCTCTAGCATAGTTGAGTAGGTTACATGATCTCTTGAAGAGGTGGGCTAGCAGATGTAGGGGAAAGTAGGTGTAACTGTCCACCCGGAGTAAAGAGTTACTGTTTCTGAAAGACTGTGTCTCGGTCATCAGTTTCTCAAACATCATGTAGTGCGAGAATCAAGCGGAGGCGATCGAGTCTTGTGGGGAAAAGTGTACAAACCTCTGCAGAGTGTACAAACTAATCATGATTAGCCGTGTCCCCGGTTATGGACATCTTGAGTATCTAGTTCTTGGATTATCATGTGAATCTCATCACCATGTTACTTTAATTAATTTTGTTGGGTTAATGATGATACTTAATTGGGATTGAGATGCTGTCAACCATCTCAATGTTTCACAACCACCATGATAGTTATATAAAATTTATTCCTTTGTAGTAGGGAAAAATTGGCTTTTCGCAAAAACATTATAACCATAGAGCTTTTCCACCAGCCATATATGCATGTAGTGATAGCCTTTGTTCATCATTTCTCTATGGTGTGAATTTGACAGTACATTCAATGTACTGACCCTCTGTGGCTGCAACGTCTCATGTTGCAGGATATCTTATGATGAGTAAGTGATACGTTAGGGTTACGATTTCTACACTCAACTTTGCCGTTGGTGTTGATGGGAATCCACAACCTTGTTACTTCCGCTATTTGGATTGAGGTAATAGTATTTACGTTATTTTGTACATGTGAATTACCTTTGTTATAAATCCTCGAGTACTGTGTGTGTCAGCATACCGATCCAGGGATGACACTTAAGCACAGAGACTTGACCGCCTGAGGTCGGGTCGCTACAAGATGGTATCAGAGCACATGTTGACTGTAGGACGTGACCCTAGAAACTGGCAAGCCCATAGGAAGAATTTTCTCTAAAACTTTCTTTTTCAAAAAGATCTTTTACCTCTCTTCTCTTCTGAGCTTATTCAAATATTCCCTTTTAGTGAGACCATACCCTTTTCCCTTTTGACCACGAAGATTCGACTGATGAGACCACTCCAAGAAGTACAAGATATCGGACAACTAAGACCACTTTGGAATGAAGAAGGATATTACGGAGTATGTAGTCGTAGGTGATGTATGCCAGAGAGTAAAGGCAGAGCATCAGAAGCCAGCCGGATTACTACAGCCTATGCCGATACCCGAATGAAATTGAAAAGTAACAATGTGTCCCATGTGTATCGAGAGTAATCATCAACAATAACAAAGCCATAGAGAGATGCATCATTTGTGACTGCTGAGTAATGATTAGGACCAAAGAGGTCCATGTGAAGCAATTCGAATGGTCGAGTAGTGGTCATGATAGTCTTCGATGGATGCTTAGCCTTTGTCATCTTCCCAGCTTCACAGGCTCCACATAAGTGATCCTTGAGGAATTTGACATTTTCAATGCCAATTACATGCTTCTTCTTCGCAAGCGTGTGCAAATTCCTCATGCCTGCATGACCAAGTCGTCGATGCCATAGCCAGCCTTCTAAAGCTTTTGCAAGTAGGCACACGGCTGGTTGCGGTCCTGTAGAGAAATCAACAATATACAAGTCTCCTGTCCTAAAGCCTTCGAAGACTTTGGAATTGTCAGCTTCCATAACCACAACACAACGATACTTGCCAAAGACAACAACCATATCAAGATCACAAAGCATTGAGACACACATGAGGTTGTATCCTAAGGACTCGACAAGCATGACTTTGTCCATGTGTCGATCCTTTGTGATAGCAACCTTACCTAGACCCAATACCTGACTTTTGCCTTTGTCGGCGCAGATGATATGCTTCAGATGCGATGGTGATAAGGGAGCATCCATCAATAGATTCTTGTCACCAGTCATGTGGTTTGTACATCCACTATCGAGGACCCACTCAGTGGCTTTGGGTTGATCATCCTGCAGATGAATTAGTGCAGCTTACGAACTCATATACTTCATCAGTGAAGAATATGACATCAATTCATCAGATCAATTTCATCAAGTAATAGAACAGGTAAAGCAGTATGAGGACGTGAGAAATGAAAATTCATTTCTTCATGATTAGCCTGCGTCCTTTCAGGCATTTTTCAGGTCTCCAGCAAATTCTTCAGACGTTCACGCACGTCTGGAGACCTGACCCTGCAGAAGAGATTAGTTCTTTTTCTTCACCACCCACATCTGAAGGGGTGGCAAAGAGTTCATCACTCTACGAGCTCCATACGAGAAAGGTGGCATAGAAGCCAATCCATTTCGTTTCACATAAGAGGAGTTAGGGTAAGCATATGAATAAGCAGAGAAATTCTTCGAGGACTTATGAACATAATGATTAGAAGAATAATGCTCATATTCATAGCCCTTAGCTCTTCCCTGCGAGACAGAGTTGTTAGCACGATGATAATCATATGAGGACTTTGATCCTTTTGAGGAATATGATCCACGTGAGGAATTCGGTCCGTATGAGGACTTGGATCCATATGAAGAATTTGGTCCATATGAAGAATTTGATCTGGGGTTCCTATTCTTCACAGGTGGTGTCAAGAGGACATTCACCTGAAGACTTTCAAGGCATCTTTTGGGAACCCAGATTTTCTTCATAGGGGAACCGTTCCTGCAGTTAGTGCCAACATATCTAGCAAATACTTCACCATTCTGATTTTTGAACAGTTTATAGTTGGAGTCAAATGACTCATCAGAAGAATGAGAAGATTCACATGTCAAGCCAGATAGATTAGATGGATCAATAGAGAAAACACTACCCATATGCTCATGAGACAAATACAATCAATATCACTCAATCAATCCAAACAAGGCAAAACAATCGATCTATCTAGCGTTACAAAGTGCTTGAACTATACTACTAAATGGGGGAAAAACTACTACTGATATGGTAGTCTACTAAAAATTCTGATCCGTTGAAGACTCCATGATGTCTGCTCCAGCTTCATCAATCCATTTGTTTTCACTTGGTTCCGAGTCGGTGTCGTCGATGATGATGTAGTTATCCGGACAAGTGCATTCGTCGACTTCTGCTTTTGGCACTGGATTTCCCACGAATGCTCCAATCTTATTCTCCAGGTCGTCAATCTTCCCGACTAGTGCGTTGATTTCCTCCAAGTAATCTTCGCGTGTAGTCTTGAGTTCTTCTTGGAGCTCCTTGATCTTCGCGAATGCCTTCTTCAGTTCTTCCTTGTCCGTGCACATCTGATTCTCCTGGCGTCGAATATGTTGGTTCTGCTCCTGGATGAAAGCTGCAATTGATCCATCCTTCTTGGTCTTGATCATCTCCCATTGCGCGTCTCGACGTCCACAAATTTGATAAATGGTATCCTTAAGCTCCTGATGATAGACTTCTCTAATGCGTCCCATGGCGATATGTGCGGCCATGCTCTTCCCTAAGCTCCAAGTTGGTGCTTCGAAAACCAATCTTATGGGTTCCGTAATTGGCGCAAACGTTCTTCCTGGAATGATAACTTGAATCTTCCAGCTCTCCTCTTCAGGTAATGTAGCGTTGTAGGTTCCGGTGACGCTTGGTATTCCTATGTTTAAGTACTTGGTGACTTCCTTCAAGTGTCGTCCAAACGGCGTGTCTTCATCTCATGATCAGATAAGAGAGTGTTATGATGACCTTGAAGGTTGTCAAACCTAGTCTGAAGTCTCTGAAGATTTTCAGTCAAGGTTTTAGTGCGATCCATTTCTTCACCCAACATATCATCACTTTTGTCTAGCATGTTTTGAACCTTTTCAAAAGCCCTTTGTTGTTTCACAGCAATCTTAGCAAGTTTAGAGTAGCTGGGCTTGAGGTTTTCATCAGATTCATTCTCACTAGATTCAGGGGAGGTATATCTGAGTACCTTGGCACCCTTTTCCATGAAGCAATAGGTGGGAGCGTAGTCATCATTGCCTTCATCAGCCTTGTTGGTGAAGCCATTTTCTTCAGAGTTGAAGATAGACTTGCTGACGAATGCAGTAGCGAGAGCTAGACTTGCTACTCCAGATTCGGACTCCTCAGATGCCTCCTCTTCCTCATGTTCCTCAGATTCAGCTTCAGAGTCCATTTCCTTGCCAATGAATACCCGAGCCTTCTTGGAGCTGCTCTTCTTGTGAGATGAAGACTTTGAGGATTTTGATGATGAAGATTTTGAGGATTTCTTCTTTTTCTTCGCATCATCAGAACTGTAATCCTTGTATTTCTTCTTCTTTGATTCCCTTTCCCACTGAGGACGATCTTGAATGTAGTGTCCAGGTTTCTTGCATTTGTGACAAAGCCTCTTCTTGTAGTCATTGGATGAGGAATCATTGCTCCTTGAGGGTCTTCCAAAGCGACCACGTCTTGAGAACTTCTGAAATTTCTTCACGAGCAGTGCTAGTTCATGGCTCAGTTCTTCGGGATCACCAAGGCTGCTGCCAGAGTCTTCATCTTCAGACTCAGAAACTGCCTTGGCCTTCAGTGCACGTGATCTGCCATAGCTCGAACCATAGAGATCTCTCTTTTCAGCAAGCTGGAACTCATGAGTATTTAGCCTCTCGAGGATATCAGCGGGATCAAGTGACTTGTAATCAGCACGTTCTTGTATCATCAATGCCAGAGTATCAAATGAGGAATCAAGCGATCTCAACAATTTCTTCACCACCTCATGGTCGGTGATGTCAGTGGCACCAAGGGCTTGAAGCTCATTTGAGATGTCAGTGTGGCAATCGAAGGTTTGTTGAACATTTTCATTGTCGAGTCTTTTGAAGCGGTTGAAGAGATTGCGAAGAACATCAACTCGAGAGTCACGCTGTGTTGAGATTCCTTCATTGACTTTGGATAGCCTATCCCAGATAAGCTTAGCAGTTTCCAAAGCACTCACTCTTCCACACTGTCCTTTGCTCAGATGGCCACAAATGATATTCTGCGCTTGAGAATCGAGTTGCTTGAATCTCTTCACATCAGCAGCATTCAGAGAAGGTGTGACAGAGGGAACACCATTTTCCACAACATACCAGAGATCGTTATCAATTGCCTCAAGATGCATTCGCATCTTATTCTTCCAGTAGGGGTAGTCCGTCCCATCGAAGGTAGGTGTAGCGACCAGACCTCAAATGGCCTGTGCTGCTGTGCACCAGTGTCATCCCTGGATCAGTAATGCTGACACGCACAGTACAAATGGAGGATTTATAACAGAGTAGCAATCACACACTTATTACATCGAATATCTCCGAAGAGATTAAGTATGATAAACATGGCTTAAGGCCATCTAATAACGATAACAGCGGAAGACTTGGAAGAATAGTGAGTCCATCAACTCCAGCGGCATCACTGAGTATAAGACCACGACCTAAGGCACCTTACTCGTCGTCTGAAAAGTCTGCAACATGAAACGTTGCAGCCCGAAAACGGGTCAGCACATAGAATATGCTGGCAAAGTAACACATAGAGGACAATGAACAATGATAAGGCTATACTATATGCATATATGGCTGGTGGAAAGCTCTATGGTTACAGTTTTTGCGAAAAGCCAATTTTATCCTACTGCAAAGGAATAAATTTTATTTAACTATCATGGTGGTTGAAACATTGAGAAGGTACCTCCAACTCAATCCCAATTAAGTATCATCATTAACCCAACAAAATTAATTATAAGTATCACGGTGATGAGATTCAAATGATAATCCAGATACTAGATACTCAAGTTGTCCATAACCGGGGACACGGCTAATCATGATCAGTTTGTACACTCTGCAGAGGTTTGCGCACTTTTCCCCACAAGACTCGATCGCCTCCGCTTGATTCTCGCACTGCATGTTGTTTGAGAAACGGATGACCGAGACACAGTCTTTCAGAAACAGTCACTCTCTACTCTGGATGGACCGGTACACCTACTTTCCCCTACATCTGCTAGTCCACCTCTTCAAGAGATCCTGTAACCTACTCAGCTATGCTAGAGCCCATAATAGCTTGTGGCTGCACACGGAAGTTTCTAGCATGAATAATCTTATGATCCCTTTGAGCCTGGGCGGCGGACCTTATACATACAGACAACACTGGGTTCTCCAGGTGCCTCAATCCACCCAGATGTGAGTTTTAGTTGCCACCTTAAGTTGAACCATTATTAAACATCTCACATCTGTCATGAATATCTCTCAAACCCAATCCACGTCTACGAGCATAGCATGGCAATAAGAATAGCAACGTAGAAGTAACTCCCAAGGGTTTGATAAATGAAACAGGTAATAGGTACTACCTCAACTACTTCCCAATACCCACAGTTTAATTAGATCCTAATCATGCAATGTGTTTGAGGAATAGATCTAATGCAATAAAAACTGGGTATGAACGGGGTATGATCAAAGTGTTACTTGCCTTGCTGATGATCCGCAAAACCTAGCGAGTCGAAGTAACAAGCGGCACACTCCGAGTATTCTATCGCAAACAAACAAGCATACAATCAGTACTCATCTAATGCACAGGTAAAACTCGAATGAAAGATCCAACCAGAAAGTTCAACTTAAGAACTCCGGTTTGCAAAAGAATCAACTCGAAAGAAGCAACGAAAGTCAAACGGCGAAAGAAAGAAACTTCGTTTGCTAATCTGGATCTAGGTCAAATTTTACTGTAGCAAAAACTTGTTTGAGTAGGTTAAACGGAAAGAGAATTTCGAGACGAAACTCTAGGCGCTTGAATCACCTGATTCCGATAAACGAGCGAAAAGTTAAACAGGTTTGAAAATTCGATCAGAAATCGAATCTGAGAAAATAACGAGAAAATCCGACGAAAAAGAAAAACGGACGAACGGTTAAATAACGGACGTTCGTTAACAGAGAAAAACCGACGAACGCGTTCGTTAAAACGAACGGTTCGGTGAACGCTCGTGAAATAAGAAAACCGAAAAAAAACCGATCTAGGGTTTTTTTTAAACAAAAGGTTGTTTTTTTTACAGAAAACCGGTCAACACGAGACGACCGGCGGCAGTACCTCGTGGCGGGGCTCCGGCGGGCGGGGCTCGGCGGCGAGGGGTGCGGGCTCGGGGGGGGGAGGGGCTCCGGCGGCGAGGGGTGCGGGCTCGGGCGCTCCTGGCGGCGGGCGGCGGCGGCTAGATGCGGCGGCGGCGGCGGGCTCCTCCGGCGACGGTGATGAGGAAAACGGAGGGGGGGTATTTATGAGGGGGGGGTGCGGGCGGCTTGGGGGAGGGGCAAACCTGAGGCGGCGGCGGCGTCGTGGCGAGCTCGGACTCCGGCGGCGTCGCGTCGTGGGGAGAGAGGAGAGGGGCGACGGGCGGGCCGTCGGCTGGGCTCGGCCCAGTCGGCGCGGGCGCGATTGTTTTTTTTAAAGGTTCTGCGGGAAAATTGCGTAGAAAAATAAATAAAAATCATAAAAATATGAAATAAATTTTCCCCGTCTAGTTAGAAAATCTAGAATAGGGTGAACATTTTTAAAATCAAAAATAAATACTTTGAAAACATGCATATTTTTAAATGCAATAAAAATTGCAAATAAAATCCAAATAAATTCCAAATAATGATTTTAACATTTTTCCTCCAGTATTTCAATGTTTTGGAGAAGTCATATTTTCTCCTCTCGTTTTTTTTAAATGAAATATTTTTCCGGAGAGAAAAATAATTAAAATCCCAATCCTCGTTTGAAAAATCAAATAAGAAAATTTGAGAAAATCCCCAACTCTCTCCGAGGGTCCTTGAGTTGCTTAGGATTTATCGAGGATTTGTCAAAATGCAACTAAGCATGATATGCAAATGATGATCTATGTATAACATTCCAAATTGAAAATTTGGGATGTTACAGTAGGACACCCAGCAGAGACCTTGATCATACCTGCGGTCGACATAACTAAAACTCCAGGCGGTTAAACCAAAATCACACAGAACAAGGGAGTACCTCACTCTGATACCAATTGAAAGTGCGTTATATCGACTAGAGGGGGGGTGAATAGGCGATTTTTACGAATTCTTCACTAGGAATTTGCCGGTGAGGAAATTCCTTAGCAAAGAACTACTTGTAGCGGAATAAGTACTCAAAAGTATGCATAACATAATACAAGCATGGTCATCCTGATGAAATGAAGACAAGCACAGAGTACAGAAAGCGTAATCACAGGATAACACAGGATGAAGACAAACAGACTGAAAAAATTGAACTGAGGAAATTGAGAAAGTCTTCAGTCAAAGTCTTCAAACACAGATATGAACAAGCGCACAACACCGTTATGAGGAAATGAAAGAGTTGAGGAACTAGAACCAGTAAGCTTGGTGAAGACAATGATTCGGTAGACCAGTTCCAACTGTTGTCTCAGTTGTACATCTGGTTGGAGCGGCTAGGTATTTAAACCTGAGGACACACAGTCCCGGACACACAGTCCTCACCGTATTCTCCTTGAGCTAAGGTCACACAGACCTCGCCCAATCACTCGTGGTAAGTCTTCAGGTGACTTCCGAACCTTCACAAACTCGGTCACTCGGCGATCCACAATTCCTCTTGGATGCTCTAGACCATGACGCCTAACCGTCTGGAAGAAGCACGGTCTTCAAAGGTAACAAGCGTCGGATCCACGCGGGATCAATCTATTCAGTGATGCTCAATCACTTTGGGTTTGAAGGTGTTTGGGTTTGGGTTTTCCTCACTCGATGATTTTTGCTCAAAGTCCTCGGAGGATGGGATGCTCTTAAATGACAAGTGTCAGTTTCTCTCGGAGCAGCCAACCAGCTAGTGGTTGTAGGGGGCGGCTATTTATAGCCTAGGGAGCAGCCCGACATGATAAGACATAAATGCCCTTCAATGATATGACCGTTAGGTGGGTAGATATTTTGGGACAGCTGGCGTGTAGCACAGCAACGGTCGGAAATTTGAGACTCAAATTTCTCAGAGCTATCATGTTCCTCACTGTGTAGGCAATCCGCACTGGCGAATTCCTAACTCCTCAGTCAGAACAAATTCCTCAGAGACCAGAAGAACTTTGTCTGTGTCACTGAAGAATATGACTGAACTATATGAGATTTCCAATGGCTTCACTCGAAGGGATTGGTAGGTGTAGGATTTTGAGTTGAGCATCACTTGGAAATTTTTCCTTAGTATTTCCTCGACCCCCTTTAATAGTACGGTGTTTCCTATGACTCAAGAAAGAGAAAATGAAACTACGAAAACAAAAGTCTTCACGCTTCATGTTCCTCGAATGAATACCATGTCTTCAAGGTCACACCAATTTCTTCACTTTCAAAGTCTTCAGTCGAAGAACTTCATTTTTAGGGGTCGACTTTCTCTGTAAATATCAAACTCCTCATAGACTTATAGACCTGTGTACACTCATAAACACATTAGTTCCTTAACCTATAAGTCTTCAATACACCAAAATCACTAAGGGGCACTAGATGCACTTACACTATGGAAATGACATAATAGGTAGGTATGGTGGCTGTTTTGAAGAAGGTATATGGTGGGTGTATGATACCGGCGAAGGTTGCACGGCACTAGAGAGGCTAGCAATGGTGGAACGGTGAGAGTGCGTATAATCCATGGACTCAACATTAGTCATAAAGAACTCACATACTTATTGCAAAAATCTATTAGTCATAAAAAAAGTACTATGTGCATGCTCCTAGGGGGATAGATTGGTAGGAAAAGTCCATCGCTCGTCCCCGGCCGCCACTCATAAGGAAGACAATCAATAAATTAATCATGCTCCGACTTCATCACATAACGGTTCACCATACGTGTATGCTACGGGAATCACAAACCTTAACACAAGTATTTCTTCAATTCACAATTACTCACTAGCATGACTCTAATATCACCATCTCTATATCTCAAAACAATCATAAGGAATCAAACTTCTCATAGTATTCAATGCACTTTATATGAAAGTTTTTATTATACCCCTCTTGGATGCCTATCATAGTAGGACTAAATTCATAACCAAAGCAAATTACCATGTTGTTTAAAGACTCTCAAAATAATATAAGTGAATCATGAGAGTTCAATAATTTCTACAAAATAAAGCCACCGCCGTGCTCTAAAAAGATATAAGTGAAGCACTAGAGCAAAATTGTCTAGCTCAAAAGATATAAGTGAAACACATAGAGTATTCTAATAAATCACGACTCATGCGTGTCCCTCTAAAAAGCTGTGTACAACAAGGATGATTGTGGCAAACTAAAAAGTAAAGACTCATATCATACAAAATGCTCCAAGCAAAACACATATCATGTGGTGAATAAAAATATAACCTCAAGTAAAGTTACCGATAGACGAAGACGAAAGAGGGGATGCCTTTCGGGGCATCCCCAAGCCTAGGCTATTGGTTGTCCTTGAATATTACCTTGAGGTGCCTTGGGAATCCCCAAGCTTAGGCTCTTGCCACTCGTTATTCCATAGTCCATCAAATCCTTACCCAAAACTTGAAAACTTCACAACACAAAACTCAACAGAAAATCTCATAAGCTCCGTTAGTATAAGAAAATAAATCACCACTTTTGATACTGTTGTGAACTCATTCTTTATTTATTTTGGTGTAATATCTACTGTATTCCAGATCTTCCATGGTTCATACTGTTGGAGATATGCCCTAGAGGCAATCATGTGATGATGATATTTCCATATGTATTCATGAGTCCTTTGTATTGTCCTTGAACATCATCAATGATATGTATCAATAAGTATGTGACTTGTTTGTGGAACTATGTGTTGTATGATGATTGTTCTAATGGTCCCTAGTTGATAAGGTTATGCGGACACATATCCTTGACTAGTATACAACTCGGTTGATGACTATGTTTCACAAGTCATGTGCATGGAGATGCTAAACCGATAGTATGGACTCGGGGATGGAGATCACCGAGTCGGACAGACCCACTTTGAGACACAGCGAGAGATTGTCATCTGTTAGTCTCAAGTACAATGTCTATGGCATGTCCTAGACCTGAGGTCCTCACATGTTCTCGGGATGAGGATCGACTCACTTAGGGTCTATCAAACGCTACTCCGTAACTGGGTAGTTATAAAGGTAGCTTTCGGGTGAGTCGTGAGACATGCCGCGAGACATGGTTGACCAAGATGGGATTTGCCCCTCCTATTTGGAGAGATATTCTCTGGGCCCTCTCGAGTGATCAGATTCAGAAAGCATGGCCATGCGTCTTGGGTTAAGTGTTAACCCAGTTCGGGAATCTGTATCACGGTTTCGAGAAGAGAGGTCGAGCTATCACAAGGGTGACAAGTACTCGCCTTGAGCTCGATAACAAATATCATGAGGCAAAAGGAATGTTGCATATGACACATTGTCGAGGTTCGTCAAACGACTTTACGCACACATGGGAGTTGGCATGTTCTGCTAGGAGCCGCTACCAACTATCGACTTGGTCGTGTCCATGTGTACGTGAACCTATAGGGTTGCACACTTAAGGGGCTGCAGCCCGTTCGGATTGGATCCGAGTGGAAAATGGACGCAGACTCCTAGTGGGCTCAAGTGCTGAGCCCACCTCGGAGGTCTATATAAAGGGGAGTGGGCGCCCCACTTAGGGTTGATCTTGATCCATCCCTCGATAGCCGCCGCCACTCCCCACGCCCATGACGTGTGACTGGACCTAGCAGTCCGCCGCCCGCCGCTGCACCCCGCACGTGTGGATACCTTGGAGGCATCGCATCTGCGGTGCTTGGACGAACCGTTCGAGGGAACCGCGAGGCGCCGTTCATGGGTCTTCGATGTTCACGGGAGATCATCGTTCACGGGTCTTCGCTGTTCGCGGGAGATCGACGACGCGAGGAGGAGACGGCTCGGGAGATCGGCTACACGCATCACCAACTCTACTTCCGCTGCGGTGACTGCGCGTCTACTGGTAAACCCGATCCCGTGACCTATTTCCAGCAACATGATCTTGGGTGCGCGGTAGAAAATTTTATTTGGCGCTAGCGTAGCGTACCGCGTGTTCCAACAGTGGTATCAGAGCCTCCGCTATGTGGTGATAGATTTGATGATATGCATATGAGATATGTAGATCGGTTCAAGTGCGGGTCGATGAGACCGGTTGCGCACGTCAGTGTTGAAGGTTGGTTTCGTGATCTTGTTTCCGTGATTGTGACGCAGAGGTCGTGACACGACTTACCCCTACCGGTCGGTTTCCGCCATCGGGGTAGACAGTGAAACGTAAATCCGGATACAACACGCGAAGAACAATGAGATTGATCGAATCGGAACATAGATCAACACCTTGGAAATGTGACTCCCGCGGTGCTGAAATCTGTTGGAGCGGTCTCGGTAAAACGGCTGTAACTTTTGCATACGAACTCCGATTTTGCTCCACGACCTATCAAACTGAAGCTAACGAAAAGTTGGATTAGCGGCAAAATTTGAAACGAGATTTTGGTGCTTCTGGCTAGGCCAAAATCCGCTTGGAAGATAGAGTTTCAGGAGGTTTTATCTTCGGCGGTAGAATGTCTGACTCGTTTTTGCAGGGAATGACTGTGATTTGGTATAGCCCATGTATGTTGCTTGTATATTATTGTTTCATGATCTGCATGTCATGAGTGCGGCAACCGGCAGGAGCCATATGGTTGTTCCATTATTGTATTAATGACCTGCGTGTCAACATGAGAAGCCATGTAATGTAATTTAATTTCAGTAGCTATTAGTTTTTAATAGCATAGTATCTTATGTAACATTCGGCGGTTGACACCATGGTGTGGAGATGGAGATCACCACGAGGACAACAATGCATGGGCAGACCGCGCACGTGGAGATGGAGATCACCATGCGCTGTGAAAAGGGGCTATACCATATCACACATATATAAACTGCATGTGAAAGTTTATCCCTTTTATGCACCCTTCTTTTGCATGGTAGATGTTTTAAGTAGGGTGATCCCTCAAAGAATGTCAAGTACAAATGCCTCCCCAATTGCTGCACCTTCACATGTCAAGTATATTTAGTGGCGGGCCTATGAAATTAGGGTGCCACTAGATCTCCTTGAAGTGATGGGTTTGTGTCGGACACTTACACGCGAAGCATTGGTTGACTTGTCGTGGCTATCAAAACAGTTTTGGGCCACGAGGCATAGGAGTTGGCGAGGCATGAGATGTCCCCAACAACAAGAGTCGTATGGAGATACGATTAGCAAGAGTTTCTTACCGAGTGATCTTGTCCTCTAGCGGTGATGCAAAAGCTCACTAGTTGACATGTTGATCTTGGATCTTGAATCACTAAGTATCAACCGAGGGACGTTGATTTTAGTGGGAGTAATGATCTTATTAAAATGTTTAATATGAATTACTCTTCATGAATACATGTCTTAGTGTTTTGCATATTTCTGTTGTAGATCAATGGCACCACCTGCTCAAGTTACCCCTTTTGCGTTGAAATCAATCCTGGAAAAAGATAAATTGAATGGAACAAACTTTACCACCTGGTATAGAAACTTGAGAATTGTTCTTAGGCATGAGAAAAAGGAACAAGTTCTAGAGAATCCGCTTCCAGAGGAACCTGCCGATAATGCTAATGCCACAGCCAGAAATGCCTACCAGAAACTCGTTGATGAATCAAACGAGATCAGCTGTCTCATACTGGCTTCTATGGAGCCCGATCTGCAGCAGCAGTTCGAAAATATTGAGGCTTTCAATATGATCGAGAACCTTAAGAGCATGTTTCAAATGCAGGCTAGGACCGAAAGGTTCAACGTCTGGCGATCCTTGATGGATTGTAAGCTGAAAGAGGGTGATCCACTGAGCCCGCATGTGATCAAGATGATCGGGTACATGCAAGCTCTGGATAGGCTGGGCTTCCCACTTGGGGATGAGTTGTCCACAGATACAATTTTGGCTTCTCTTTCGGATAGCTATGGGTCGTTCATCTCGAACTACCATATGCATGGGATGGAAAAGAAGCTCACTAAATTGCATGGGATGCTCAAAGTGGCAGAGCAGGATATCAAGAAAGGTACGCATCGTCAAGTGTTGATGGTGCAGAATTCGGCTAAGTTCAAGAAGAGCAGGTCCAAGAAAAAGGCTAAGGCAAAGGGCAAGGAGGCAATTCCAACTACCGCTGCTGCGCCTAAGTCAGGGAGGGCCTCGGGAAGTATTTGCTTTCATTGCAAGGAACCCGGACACTGGAAAAGGAACTGCAGCAAGTGGCTTGCCGAGAAGGGCAAGAAGACTGGAAATATGACTTCTTCTTCAGGCACACTTGTTGTATATGTTATAGACAATTATCTTGCTGATGTTTCTAGTAGCTCTTGGGTATATGATACTGGATCGATTGTTCACATATGCAACTCGATGCAGGGGCTAAGCAGAACTAGGAATGTCGCAAGAGGAGAAGTCGACATACGCGTCGGGAATAAAGCAAGAGTTGCTGCATTGGTTGTTGGCACTATGCAACTTAATTTACCTTCAGGATTTGTAATGGAACTTGATAATTGTTATTATGTTCCTGCTTTGAGTCGAAACATTATTTCTGCCTCATGTTTGATGAGACAAGGTTATGAATTCAGTATTAAGGACAATGGTTGTTCTATTTACTTGAATAATATGTTTCATGGCTTTGCACCCATTGTGAATGGGTTATTTATCCTAGATCTTGAAGGTGAATCAGTCTATAACATAAATGTCAAGAGGCATAAGCCTAATGATATAAATCCGACTTACATCTGGCATTGTCGACTAGGACACATTAGTCAAAAGCGCATGAAGAAGCTCCATGATGATGGAATTCTAACTTCGTTTGAGTTTGAATCATTCGAGACATGCGAGTCTTGCCTACTCGGTAAGATGATTAAGACTCCTTTTGCAGAGAGTTGCGAGAGGGCATCCGAGCTGTTGGAACTTATACATAGTGATGTATGTGGACCAATGAGAACGACAACCAGAGGTGGTTTCCAATACTTTGTGACTTTCACCGACGACTTGAGTAGATATGGATATGTTTACTTGATGAGGCACAAGTCATAAACTTTTGAAAAGTTCAAGGAGTTTCAGAACGAAGTGGAAAATCAACTTGGCAAGAGAATCAAACTTCTACGATCTGATCGTGGCGGTGAGTATATGAGCCAGGAGTTTGATGATCATCTGAAGAGTCGTGGAATAGTTCCACAACTGACTCCTTCGGGTACGCCACAGAGAAATGGTGTGTCAGAACGAAGGAATCGAACCCTGTTGGACATGGTCCGATCGATGATGAGTCAGTCGGATTTACCCTTGTCATTTTAGGGATACGCTCTAGAAACTGCAGCTTTCACACTAAACAGGGTACCATCTACATCCGTAGATAAGACACCATATGAGATATGGACTGCGAAGAGTCACAATTTGTCTTTTCTGAAAGTTTGGGATGTGAAGCATATGTCAAGCGACTCCAGTCGGATAAGCTCACACCCAAATCGGACAAGTGCATATTTGTGGGATATCCAAGGGAAACCTTGGGATATTACTTCTACAACCGTGAAGAGGGCAAAGTGTTTGTCGCTCGACATGGAGTTTTCCTTGAGAAAGAGTTTCTCAATCGGAAGGCTAGTGGGAGGACGGTCCGACTCGAAGAAATTCGAGAACCACACGGGGACGTTCCGGTAGGTGATACTATCACACCAGAGTTAGTCAGGGAACCCGTAGTGGAGTCGACACCGGTTCCACGGAGGTCAGAAAGGTTGGGAAATTTGCATGACTGCAATGTGTTGTTCTTGGAGAACAACGAGCCGACTATGTATGCGGAAGCGATGGAGAGCCCTGATTCCGAGTTATGGCTTGAGGCCATGAATCCAAATTAAAGTCCATGGATGACAATCAAGTTTGGAACTTGGTTGATCTGCCAGATGGCGTTCGAGCCATTGAGTGCAAGTGGATCTTTAAGAAGAAAACTGATATGGACGGAAATGTCACAGTCCAAATCAGCCCCTTACGAAGCAACTCATAAACTAGGGTTTAAGCTTCTGTCACTCTAGCAACCCATCATCTACTTATTACTTCGCAATGCCTTCCTCCAGGCCCAAACAATGGTGAAGTGTCATGTAGTCGACGTTCACATAACACCACTAGAGGAAAGACAACATACATCTCATCAAAATATCGAACGAATACCAAATTCACATGACTACTTATAGCAAGACTTCTCCCATGTCCTCAGGAACAAACGTAGCTACTCACAAATCATACTCATGTTCATAATTAGAGGGGTATTAATATGCATTAAGGATCTGAACATATGATCTTGCACCAAATAAACCAACTAGCATCAACTACAAGGAGTAATCAATACTACTAGCAACCCACAGGTACCAATCTGAGGCTTTGGGACAAAGATTGGATACAAGAGATGAACTAGGGTTTTAGAGGAGATGGTGCTGGTGAAGATGTTGATGGAAATTGACCCCCTCCCAATGAGAGGATTGTTGGTGATGACAATGGCGATGATTTCCCCCTCCCGGAGGGAAGTTTCCCCGGCAGAACAGCTCCGCCGGAGCCCTAGATTGGTTACGCCTCGTGGCGGCGGTGTTTCTTCCCGAAAGCTTGCTTATGATTTTTTCCAGGGTAAAAGACCTCATATAGCAGAAGATGGGCATCGGAGGCCTGCCAGGGGGCCCACGAGGCAGGGGCGCGCCCAGGGGGGGTAGGGCGTTCAACTTTAATAGGTGCAACTACTTTTACTTCAGTGGGAGGATTATAGTTAAACCACTTCTCCTTAGGGAGATCAACATGAGTAGCAAAGGATTCACAGAAAGAAGCTACTATCTCAGAGTCAAGTCCATATTTAGTGCTAAATTCACGGAAAACATCGGTATCCATAAAAGATTTAACACGATCAAACTTAGGTGTCATACCTGACTCCGTACCTTCGTTGAGATCCCAATCTTCAGAGTTGCCTTTAATTCTTTCCAGTAAATCCCATTTGAATTCAATAGTCTTCATCATAAAAGAACCAGTACAAGAAGTATCGAGCATGGAGCGATTGTTGAGAGAAAGCCGAGCATAAAACTTTTGAATAATAATTTCTCTTGAGAGCTCATGGTTGGGGCATGAATATAACATTGACTTAAGCCTCCCCCAAGCTTGAGCGATGCTTTCTCCTTCGCGAGGCCAAAGATTATATATATAATTACGATCACGATGAACAAGATGCATAGGATAAAACTTCTGATGAAATTCCAATTTCAATCGGTTGTAGTTCCATGATCCCATATCATCACATAGCCTAAACCATGTCAATGCCTTTCCCTTCAAAGCTAAAGGTAATACCTTCTTCTTGATAACGTCCTTAGGCATACCTGCAAGCTTAAATAATCCACAAACTTCATCCACATAGATTAGGTGCAAATCGGGATGTAATGTTCCATCACATGTAAAAGGATTAGCTAGCAGTTTCTCTATCATACTCGAAGGAATTTCAAAGTAAACATTTTCAGTAGGTTGAGGAGCAACTCTTTGCTCTACTGGTCGGGGTGAAGATACCCCGAACAAGCCCCTCAAAGGATTATGTTCCATAGTAACAAGTGACAGTAAATTTCAGCACACTATATAAATTTTTCCTTACCAAAGGCGCTACCTCCCCGGCAACGGCGCCAGAAAAGAGTCTTGATGACCCAGAAGTATAGGGGATCTATTGTAGTCCTTTCGATAAGTAAGAGTGTCGAACCCAACGAGGAGCAGAAGGAAATGACAAGCGGTTTTCAGTAAGGTATTCTCTGCAAGCACTGAAATTATCGGTAACAGATAGTTTTGTGATAAGGTAATTGTAATGAGTAACAAGTAATGAAAGTAAATAAGATGCAGCAAGATGGCCCAATCCTTTTTGTAGCAAAGGACAAGCCTGGACAAACTCTTATATAGAGAAAAGCGCTCCCGAGGACACATGGGAATTATCGTCAACCTAGTTTTCATCACGCTCATATGATTCGCGTTCGTTACTTTGATAATTTGGTATGTGGGTGGACCGGTGCTTGGGTGTTGTCCTTTCTTGGACAAGCATCCCACTTATGATTAACCCCTATTGCAAGCATCCGCAACTACAAGAGAAGTGTTAAGGTAAACCTAACCATAGCATGAAACATATGGATCCAAATCAGCCCCTTACGAAGCAACTCATAAACTAGGGTTTAAGCTTCTGTCACTCTAGCAACCCATCATCTACTTATTACTTCCCAATGCCTTCCTCTAGGCCCAAACCATGGTGAAGTGTCATGTAGTCGATGTTCACATAACACCACTAGAGGAAAGACAACATACATCTCATGAAAATATCGAACGAATACCAAATTCACATGACTATTTATATCAAGACTTCTCCCATGTCCTCAGGAACAAACGTAACTACTCACAAATCATACTCATGTTCATAATCAGAGGGGTATTAATATGCATTAAGGATCTGAACATATGATCTTCCACCAAATAAACCAACTAGCATCAACTACAAGGAGTAATCAACACTACTAGCAACCCACATGTACCAATCCGAGGCTTTGGGACAAAGATTGGATACAGGAGATGAACTAGGGTTTTAGAGGAGATGGTGCTGGTGAAGATGTTGATGGAGATTGACCCCCTCCTGATGAGAGGATCATTGGTGATGACGATGGCGATGATTTCCCCCTCCCGGAGGGAAGTTTCCCCGGCAGAATAGCTCCGCCGGAGCCCTAGATTGGTTCTGCCTCGTGGCGGCGGTGTTTCTTCCCGAAAGCTTGCTTATGATTTTTTCCAGGGTAAAAGACCTCATATAGCAAAAGATGGGCATCGGAGGCCTGCTAGGGGGCCCACGAGGCAGGGGCGCGCCCAGGGGGTAGGGCGTGCCCCCACCCTTGTGGCGAGGGTGTGGCCCCCCTCTGATTAATTCTTTCTCCAGTATTTTTTATTAATTCCAAAAACTGCCTCCGTAAAGTTTCAGGACTTTTGGAGCTGTGCAGAATAGGTCTCTAATATTTGCTCCTTTTCCAGCCCAGAACTCCAGCTGCCGGCATTCTCCCTCTTCATATAAACCTGGTAAAATAAGAGAAAATAGGCATAAGTAATGTGACATAACGTTTAATAACAGCCCATAATGCAATAAATATTGATATAAAAGCATGATGCAAAATGGACGTATCAACTCCCCCAAGCTTAGACCTCGCTTGTCCTCAAGCGGAAGCCGATATCGAAAAATATGTCCACATGTTTAGAGATAGAGGTGTCGATAAAATAAAATACAGACATGAGGGCATCATGATCATTCTTATAACAAAAACATATATAAATATTGTCATATGATTTCTTATGCTCAAGTAACAATCTATTCACAATGTAAAGTATGAATCAGAAACTTCATTGAGAACCAACAAACTATAATCTCAGTCATTGAAGTAATTGCAATTTATCATAACATCGGAAAGAGTCAATATAAGAGCTTTTCAACAAGTCCACATACTCAACTATCATTTAGTCTTTCATAATTGCTAACACTCACGCAATACTTATGGGTATGGAGTTTTAATCGGACACAGAGAAAGATAGGGGCTTATAGTGTTGCCTCCCAACCTTTTACCTCAAGGGTAATGTCAACAATAATAGTTCATGATAACTTACATCCAATTGAATATATATATCAAGATCTTTCCAACACAATGTGCTTGCCAAAGGATAAAATGTAAAAAGGAAAGGTGAAGATCACCATGACTCTTGCATAAAGTATAAGACAAGAATAAAAGATAGGCCCTTCGCAGAGGGAAGCAGAGGTTGTCATGTGCTTTTATGGTTGGATGCACGAAATCTTAATGCAAAAGAACGTCACTTTATATTTCCACTTGTGATATGGACCTTTATTATGCAGTTCGTCGCTTTTATTGCTTCCATATCACAAGATCGTATAAAGCTTATTTTCTCCACACCAATAAATCATACATATTTAGAGAGCAATTTTTATTGCATACAACAATGACAACTTACTTGAAGGATCTTACTCAATCCATAGGTAGGTATGGTGGACTCTCATGGCAAAACTGGGTTTAAGGATATTTGGAGGCACAAGTAGTATCTCTACTTGGTGCAAAGAATTCGGCTAGCATGAAGGGGAAAGGCAAGCTCAACATGTTGGATGATCCATGATAATATACTTTATTTCAGATATAAGAAAACATAACCCATTACGTTGTCTTCCTTGTCCAACATCAACTCTTTAGCATGTCATATTTTAATGAGTGCCCACAATCATAAAAGATGTCCAAGATAGTGTATTTATATGTGAAAACTTCTCTTTCTTTATTACTTCCTATTAATTGCAACGATGACCAAAACTATGTTTGTTAACTCTCAACAACTTTTATTCATCATACTCTTTATATGTGAAGTCATTACTCTCCATAAGATCAATATGATCTCTTTATTTCTTTTTATTCTTTCTCTTTCTTTTATTTTTATTCCCTCAAGATCATAGCAAGATAATCAGGCCCTTGACTCAACACTAATCTTTATTATATATAGCTCACGGACTCGATTACATAGAAGGATCATAAAGCAAAACTCAAAACTAAATCATACTAAAACTTTATTCTACTAGATCAAGATATTACCAAAAGGATCGAACTAAGAAAAACGGTAAAGATAGGAGTGTGATGGTGATACGATACCGGGGCACCTCCCCCAAGCTTGGCAGTTGCCAAGGGGAGTGCCCGTACCCATGTGATTATGTCTGCTTCCTCGGAAGTGGTGGTGATGGGGTTGTTGATGATGTAGGCTTGCCGTCCATCTTCAAAGGCATAGGCTCACCATCATAGAAGGATGATCGAGTCTCCGGGATCCTTAAATCTGCAGCCAAACTCATCCTCTTGAATCTATATTCATTCTCACAGTTTTGGTTTTGCAGGTCATAGATCTGCGCTTGGAGGTGCTCGATTTTCTCGTGAAGCTTGAAGATGGCCTCCCCAATGTGCTTGGTGTCCAGCTTGTGGTTGTTGGTGAACTCCGTGATCATTATGTGATTAGCGTCGAGTCCACGTTCCACCATCTCCTGGCACTTGAAAACTTGTTGCTCCATTGCCTTGAGCCTTGTCTCCACGCTTTCGGTCCTCCTTGGTCCCTCAACATCGCGGATGTGCAGCACCCCCTCATGCATCTCAATGGTTTGAGGGTGTTGCAGCACTTTCGTGAGGTAGGGGTTGATGACCTTCTCGAAGAACTTGTCCTTGGGGGCACTTGGAGACGTCATGGTGATCTAGATCTGTCAGAAAAACAGCTTGAAACAAAAATAGAGGACATTTGCGTGGTACGGTGGTCAAAACCTTCGGGAGATTATATAATGAATTTTTACCAGCCAAAATAAGTATCGTGCAAGAAAACGGAGTCCGGAGGGCACACGAGGTGCCCACAAGGCAGGAGGGCGCGCCCAGGGGGTAGGGCGCGCCCTCCACCCTCGTGGACTCCTCGTGTCCTCTTCGGACTACTTCTTATTTTCCTATTTTCTTAAATATTCCAAAACGGAGAAAAATTGCCATTAGAACTGTTTTGGAGTCGGTTTACTTACCGTACCACATACTGTAAGTGCATCTAGTGCCACCCCTAGTTGGTTTTGGAGTATTGACGACAAACCTGGTTGAGGGACTAATGTGTTTGTGAGAATTGCAGGATAACACAGGTAGTAGTCCCTCATTGATTCGGTTTACCTACCGGAGATGACCCCTAAAAATGTATGAAGACATTGAAGACAATGGTGGTATGTGAAGACATTCACATTGAAGACTATGACAAGAGAAGACATCACGTGAAGACTATGGAGCGCGAAGACTTAGTTGTTTCGTTGTTTCCTTTTCTTCTTTGTTGAGTCATAGGAACCACCGTACTGTTAAGTGAGGTCCCAGTGAACAAAGTCAGAGTGACTGAAGTGATGCTCAACCAAAATCCTATGTCTTCAAGCGAAGACAATGAGAGCAAATCTTATCCAGAGCTGGATGAGTCAGCTTTACTTGTAGCCCAAGTCAAGTTGCCGCGTGTGTTTGAAATCTGACCGTTGGAACACGTGTCAGTTCCTTAGTGACCCAGGGTCATTTCGGACAAATCAGGTTGGGTTGCCTAGTGGCTATAAATAGCCCACCCCCTACACCATAAATTGGTGGCAGCTCAGAGTTAGTGCACGACTTTTGTCGTTTGAGAGCAACCCACCTCCGAAGCTTCTGAGAGAGAGAAATCCTTGCGAGGACAAAGCCCAAACACCTAGAGCCAAAGAGTGTTAGGCATCACTGAAGTCTTTCTGTCCGCGTGACCTAAAGACTTGTTACACTTGAGGACTGTGAATCCTCCAGCCGGTTAGGCGTCGCGTTCTGAGCATCCAAGAGTCATTGTGGATCGCCGGTGAACAAAGTCTGTGAAGGTTTGGAAGTCTACCTTGAAGACTTACCAGAGTGATTGGGTGAGGACTGGGTGTCCTTAGCTCAAGGGGAATAAGGTGAAGACACGGTCTTCTGAGTTAAATCTCAGCCTCCCTAACCAGACATACAGTTGTCACAGCAACTGGAACTGGTCCAACAAATCATTGTCTTCATCAAGTGTCTGGTTCTATCCTCTCCCTCTCTTTATTTACAGTTTGTCTTCGTGAAGTTATTGCCTGTTTGCATTACCTGTTTGACTTCACTGTGTGACTTCTATTGTTGTTTGGCTTCATACTATCTTCCATCCTGATCTTTACTACCTAGCTGCTATTAGTCTTCGTGCTTTCACTTCATTGAATTCTTGACTATGGCTTGCTTAGTGTAGTCTACCTTCCGCTGCATATCAATAGGTTCATTTCTATTGTTTGTCTTCGAAACTCTCATGTTTTGAAGACTTTCATAAAAATCACCTATTCACCCCCCTCTAGTCGATAACTAGCACTTTCAATTGGTATCAGAGAAAGGTACTCCCTTGTTCTGTGTGATTCGGTTTAACCACCTGGAGTTTTAGCTATGTCAACTGCAGGGATAATCAAAGTCTCCGCTGCGTGCTCCGTCTTCGATGGAACTGAATATCCCTACTGGAAGAATAAGATGTGAATGCATCTTGAAGCCATTGATGTCGACCTCTGGTATGTCGTCAAGAATGGTGTTCCCAAGACTGGTGAAGGTGTCACCCCTACTGATGTCAAGAAGTTCATTCAACTGGATTCTACTGCCAAGAACATCATCTGTGGTCATCTGACCAAAGGACAGTATGGCCGTGTGAGTGCCCTGGAAACGTCGAAGCTAGTCTGGGGCTGGCTCTCCAAGGTCAATGAAGGCGTCTCAACCCAGAGAGATCAAAGGATAAGTGTTCTTCGCTACCTCTTCAACCGCTTAAAGAGAAACGACAACGAGAATGTCCAGCTCACGTTTGATCGCCTTACTGACATCACAAATGAGCTTCGTGCTCTCGGCGCCACTGAGATCACCAAGCATGAAATCATCAAGATACTGCTGAGATCACTTGACAGCTCGTTCGACACCCTTGCCCTGATGATACAAGAACGCCCTGACTTCAAGACACTCAATCCGTCTGACATACTTGAGAGGCTCAACACACATGAGTTCCAGCTATCTAAGAAAAGAGATATCTATGGTCCCAACTATGGCCGAACTTGCGCTTTGAAGGCAAAAGCTATTTCCTCATCCGAAGAAGAATCTGACTGCAGTTCTGGTGATCCTGAAGACATTGGAAAGGAGCTTGCTATGCTTGTGAAGAAGTTCCAGAAGTTCACTAAGAAGAAGGGCTTCAGAAAGTCTTCACGATCCAGCTCAAGAAATGATGAAGCTTCCACTCATGACTACAAGAAGAGAACATGTCACAAGTGCAAGAAACCTGGACACTACATCTCTGAGTGTCCATAGTGGGACAATGAGAACAACAACAAGAAGAAGAGAAAGGAATATGATTATGATGACAAGAAGAAGAAGAAATCCTCAAAGTCTTCTTCCAAGTCTTCGTCCAAGTCTTCATCACACAAGAAGAGCTCATCTGGCAAGGCTCGTGCTTTTGTTGGCAAGGAGATGGATTCAGAGGAGGAGTCTGCTTTTGAGGAGGCGGAGGTGGAGTCTGAGGAGGAGTCCGACCCTGGCATTGCAAGTCTGGCTCTAGCTACAGCCTACGTTGCCAAGTCCATCTCCAACATTGAAGACAATGGCCCCGTCACCAACGCTGATGCTAATGACAAGGACGACTCTGCTCCCATCTACTGATTCATGTCACGCAGTGCCAAGGTAAAATCACGCGATGCTTACTTTCAAACATCAAGTGAAGATGACTCTGATTGTGAATCCAAACCCAGCTACAAAACACTTGCTAAAATTGCAACTGAACAACAGAAAGCTATGGAACTTACTCAAAAATTGTTAGACAAAAGCGATGACCTGTTGGACGCGGAAATGACCCGATCTCAGTCCTTAATTGAAGACATAAAAAATCTTCATGTTAAGTACCAGGAACTTGAAAGTCGTCATGAAACGCTCTCAACCACTCATGAAAAGCTTTCCTATGATTATCTTCAAAGGAAGCAAGAGCTTGAGAAATTGAGAGCGGCTCATGAAGATCTTCAAAAAGAGAATGAGTCACTTCGCGCTCAACAGATCAGTCCCGCTCAGGAAGGATTTGAACCACCATGTCTAAAATGCCTCGAGCGTGATAACACTACTTCTGTTGCTGAATGTTCTACTGCTGCTACTGTTGCAATATCTTCAACTGTTGATGTGGTAACTAACCCCTATACTTAGGATACCACTGCTATTGCTGATGAAAATGCTAGGTTGAAGACATTGCTTGAAACAGGGATGTACAAAAGTCTCAAAGGGCATCAGACGCTGTGCGATGTCCTCAAAAAGCAGATTCTGAACCGAAACCCTAGGAAAGAGGGTGTTGGGTTCGAGAGGAAAATGAATGTTGATGGTTCCTACTGGAAGCCTGAGCAGTATCCCAAAACCACATGGGTTGCTGCAAAGGGACCTTCAGTGGATCCATCCACCTTATCTGGCTTCATTTGTGCTAACCCTATTATCATTGATGAATCCTTTGATGCAAACTATAAACTGTTTAAGAATCAGAATGGTGAAGTGTTTGCCAGGTATATTGGTACTAACTGCAGGAATGGGCCACCAATGAGGAAGATCTGGGTTCCCAAAAGTTGTCTTGAGAATCTTCCTGTGAATGTCATCATGACACCGCCTGAGAAGAAGACAAATCCCAGACCAAAAGCTTCATATGGTCCAAAGGCTTCATACAGATACATGACTCAACTGAGTCACCCTAACGCCAATGTTTTGCAGGGAAATCGTACTCAAACTTATGAATATGAGCGTGTTTCTTCAAACCGCTATGTTCATAAAACTAAGAACTTTTCTGCTTATTCATATGAGTACTATTGACCTGCTGCAAGGCTATTTGCTAGGGTTTCAAAGCCGAAGTTCTCAGATGCTGCACTTAGACTCATTGCTTCTAAGCCACCCCCGAAGATGTGGGTGGTTAAGAAGAATTAACTTTCTTTTGCAGGGAGAGGTCTCCAGCCGAAAATCAAAGGCGTCTGATACTAATGCTGGGGACCTAAAACATCTTGTAGGGCGCAAGATCAAATGCACAAATGGTCTTACTATGTATTTTGTTCCTGAATCGCTTGCCAATCATCCTATCAGTCCTAATCTTGATCTGAGCTTTGATAATCCTCTTGCCCGTCAAATGTTTATGCTTCACAATACTCTTGGTGAAGCCTATCCCCCTAACTGTACTGTAGGGTATGACACCTGATACGTCTCCAACGTATCTATAATTTTTGATTGTTCCATGCTATATTATATTCTGTTTTGGACATTTTTGGCTTTATTATACACTTTTATATTATTTTTGGGACTAACCTATTAACCGGAGGCCCGGCCCAGAATTGCTGTTTTTGCCTATTTCAGAGTTTCGCAGAAAAAGAATATCAAACGGAGTCCAAACGTAATGAAACCTTCGGGAACGTGATTTTCGGAACGAACGTGATCCAGAGGACTTGGACCCTACGTCAAGACATCAACCAGGAGGGCACGAGGTAGGGGGCGTGCCTACCCCCCCAGGCACGCCCTCCACCCTCGTGGGCCCCCTGTTGCTCCACCGACGTACTCCTTCCTCCTATATATACCTACATACCCCCAAACTACCAGATACGGAGCCAAAAACCTAATTCCACCGCCGCAACCTTCTGTACTTGTGAGATCCCATCTTGGGGCTTGTTCTGGAGCTCCGCCGGAGGGGGCATCGATCACGGAGGCCTTCTACATCAAGACCATAGCCTCTCCGATGATGTGTGAGTAGTTTACCTTAGACCTTCGGGTCCATAGTTATTAGCTAGATGGCTTCTTCTCTCTTTTTGGATCTCAATACAATGTTTTCCCCCTCTCTCGTGGAGATCTATTCGATGTAATCTTCTTTTGCGGTGTGTTTGTTGAGACCGATGAATTGTGGGGTTATGATCAAGTTTATCTATGAACAATATTTGAATCTTCTCTGAATTCTTTTATGTATGATTGTTTATCTTTGCAAGTCTCTTCGAATTATCAGTTTGGTTTGGTCTACTAGATTGATCTTTCTTGCAATGGGAGAAGTGCTTAGCTTTGGGTTCAATCTTGCGGTGTCCTTTCCCAGTGACAGTAGGGGCAGCAAGGCACGTATTGTATTGTTGCCATCGAGGATAACAAGATGGGGTTTACATCATATTGCATGAGTTTATCCCTCTACATCATGTCATCTTGCTTAAAGCGTTACTCTGTTCTTATGAACTTAATACTCTAGATGCAGGCTGGATAGCGGTCGATGTGTGGAGTAATAGTAGTAGATGCAGGCAGGAGTCGGTCTACTTGTCTCGAACGTGATGCCTATATACATGATCATACCTAGATATTCTCATAACTATGCTCAATTCT
The DNA here is from genome assembly GCF_018294505.1 of Triticum aestivum. Lineage (NCBI taxonomy): Eukaryota > Viridiplantae > Streptophyta > Magnoliopsida > Poales > Poaceae > Triticum > Triticum aestivum. Next base: position 476,883,972 of record NC_057802.1, on the reverse strand, counting down.
GTCAATTGCTCACCAGTAATTTGTTCACCCACCGTAAATACTTATGCTCTTGAGAGAATCCACTAGTGAAACCTATGGCCCCCGGGTCTATTTTCCATCATATTAATCTTCCAACACTTAGTTATTTTTATTGCCTTTTATTTTACTTTGCATCTTTATCATAAAAATACCAAAAAAATTATCTTATCATATCTATTAGATCTCACTCTCGTAAGTGACCGTGTAGGGATTGACAACCCCTTATCGCGTTGGTTGCGAGGATTTATTTGTTTGTGTAGGTGCGAGGGACTCGTGCGTGGCCTCCTACTGGATTGATACCTTGGTTCTCAAAAATTGAGGGAAATACTTACGCTACTTTGCTGCATCACCCTTTCCTCTTCAAGGGAAAACCAACGCAGTGCTCAAGAGGCAGCAAGAAGGATTTCTGGCGCCGTTGCCGGGGAGGTCTTCGCAAAAGTCAACATACCAAGTACCCATCACAAACCCTTATATCCCGCATTACATTATTTGCCATTTGCCTCTCTTTTTCCTCTCCCCCACTTCACCCATGCCGTTTTATTCACCCTCTCTTTTCCGTTTGCCTCTTTTTGCCCGTTTCTTGTTTGCTCGTGTGTTGGATCGCTTGCTTGTCGTTATGGCTAGCTCGGTCTTTACCCCTTCATCTCCCGACTTTGAAGTCCTTCACTTCAAGCAAAGACAAGGGGAAAATTTAAAAGATGCTTGGTTCAGGATGCTCGAATCTTATCGTAATTGCACTATAGAGGGAGATTTCAAAATTTTGCTTCGCAATTTTTATGTTGGGCTAACTTTGCCCCATAGACAACTCCTCGATTTTTCCGCCAAAGGTAGTTTTATCAATATTGATCCTGGCTTCGCTTATGAAATTATAGAGGGGATAGTGGGAGTCCTTGAAGGAAATATGCCCTAGAGGCAATAATAAAGTTATTATTTATTTCCTTATATCATGATAAATGTTTATTATTCATGCTAGAATTGTATTAACCGGAAACATAGTACATGTGTGAATATATAGACAAACAGAGTGTCACTAGTATGCCTCTACTTGACTAGCTCGTTAATCAAAGATGGTTATGTTTCCTAGCCATAGACATGAGTTGTCATTTGATTAACGGGATCACCTCATTAGGAGAATGACGTGATTGACTTGACCCATGCCGTTGGCTTAGCACCCGATCGTTTAGTATATTGCTATTGTTTTCTTCATGACTTATACATGTTCCTATGACTATGAGATTATGCTACTCCCGTTTACTGGAGGAACACTTTGTGTGCTACCAAACGTCACAACGTAACTGGGTGATTATAAAGGTGCTCTACAGGTGTCTTCGAAGGTACTTGTTAGGTTGGCGTATTTCGAGATTAGGATTTGTCACTCCGATTGTCGGAGAGGTATCTCTGGGCCCACTCAGTAATGCACATCACTATAAGCCTTGCAAGCATTGTAACTAATGAGTTAGTTGCGGGATGATGTATTACGGAACGAGTAAAGAGACTTGCCGGTAACGAGATTGAACTAGGTATTGAGATACCGACGATCGAATCTCGGGCAAGTAACATACCGGTGACAAAGGGAACAACGTATGTTGTTATGCGGTTTGACCGATAAAGATCTTCGTAGAATATGTGGGAGCCAATATGAGCATCCAGGTTCCGCTATTGGTTATTGACCGGAGAGGTGTCTCGGTCATGTCTACATAGTTCTCGAACCCGTAGGGTCCGCACGCTTAACGTTACGATGACAGTTTTATTATGAGTTTATGATTTTTGATGTACCGAAGGAGTTCGGAGTCCCGGATGAGATCAGGGACATGACGAGGAGTCTCAAAATGGTCGAGACGTAAAGATCGGTATATTGGACGACTATATTCGGACATCGGAAAGGTTCTGAGTGATTCGGGTATTTTTTGGAGTACCGGAGAGTTACGGGAATTCGTATTGGGCCTTAATGGGCCATACGGGAAAGGAGAGAAAGGCCCCAAAAGGGTGGCCGCACCCCTCCCCATGGACTAGTCTGAATTGGACTAGGGAGGGGGGGCGCCCCCTTCCTTCCTTCTCCTTCTCCCTTCCCTTTTCCTACTCCAACAAGGAAAGGAGGGGTCCTACTCCCGGTGGGAGTAGGACTCCCCCCCTGGCGCGCCTCTCCTCCCTTGGCCGGTGGCCTCCCCCTTGCTCCTTTATATACGGGGGCAGGGGGCACCTCTCTACACACAATTGATATACGATATTTTAGCCGTGTGCGGTGCCCCCTCCACCATATTACACCTCGATAATATCGTAGCGGAGCTTAGGCGAAGCCCTGCGTCGGTAGAACATCATCATCGTCACCACGCCGTCGTGCTGACGAAACTCTCCCTCAACACTCGGCTGGATCGGAGTTCGAGGGACGTCATCGAGCTGAACGTGTGCTGAACTCGGAGGTGCCGTGCGTTCGGTACTTGATCGGTCGGATCATGAAGACGTACGACTACATCAACCGCGTTGTGTTAACGCTTCCGCTTTCGGTCTACGAGGGTATGTGGACAACACTCTCCCCTCTTGTTGCTATGCATCACCATGATCTTGCGTGTGCGTAGGAATTTTTTTGAAATTACTACGTTCCCCAACAGTGGTATCAGAGCCTGGTTTTATGCGTTGATGTTATATGCACGAGTAGAACACAAGTGAGTTGTGGGCGATATAAGTCATACTGCTTACCAGCATGTCATACTTTGGTTCAGCGGTATTGTGAGATGAAGCGGCCTGGACCGAAATTACGCGTACGCTTACACGAGACTGGTTTCACCGTTGCGAGCACTCGTTGCTTAAAGGTGACTGGCGGGTGTCTGTCTCTCTCACTTTAGTTGAACCGAGTGTGGCTATGCCCGGTCCTTGCGAAGGTTAAAACAGCACCAACTTGACAAACTATCGTTGTGGTCTTGATGCGTAGGTAAGAACGGTTCTTGCTAAGCCCGTAGCAGCCACGTAAAACTTGCAACAACAAAGTAGAGGACGTCTAACTTGTTTTTGCAGGGCATGTTGTGATGTGATATGGTCAAGAAATGATGCTATATTTTACTGTATGAGATGATCATGTTTTTTAACCGAGTTATCGGCAACTGGCAGGAGCCATATGGTTGTCGCTTTATTGTATGAAATTCAATTGCCATGTAATTGTTTTACTTTATCACTAAGCGGTAGCGATAGTCGTAAAAGCAATAGTTGGCGAGACGACAATGATGCTACGATGGAGATCAAGGTGTCGCGCCGGTGACGATGGTGATCATGACGGTGCTTCGAAGATGGAGATCACAAGCACAAGATGATGATGGCCATATCATATCACTTATATTGATTGCATGTGATGTTAATCTTTTATGCATCTTATCTTGCTTTGATTGACGGTAGCATTATAAGATGATCTCTCACTAAAATTTCAAGATAAAAGTGTTCTCCCTGAGTATGCACCGTTGCGAAAGTTCTTCGTGCTGAGACACCACGTGATGATCGGGTGTGATAGGCTCTACGTTCAAATACAACGGGTGCAAAACAGTTGCACACGCGGAATACTCAGGTTAAACTTGACGAGCCTAGCATATGCAGATATGGCCTCGGAACACGGAGACCGAAAGGTCGAGCGTGAATCATATAGTAGATATGATCAACATAGTGATGTTCACCATTGAAACTACTCCATCTCACGTGATGATCGGACATGGTTTAGTTGATATGGATCACGTGATCACTTAGAGGATTAGAGGGATGTCTATCTAAGTGGGAGTTCTTAAGTAATATGATTAATTGAACTTAAATTTATCATGAACTTAGTCCTGATAGTATTTTGCAAATTATGTTGTAGATCAATAGCTCGTGTTGTTGCTTCCCTGTGTTTATTTTGATATGTTCCTAGAGAAAAATTATGTTGAAAGATGTTAGTAGCAAAGATGCGGATTGGATCCGTGATCTGAGGATTATCCTCATTGCTGCACAGAAAAATTATGTCCTTGATGCACCGCTAGGTGACAGACCTATTGCGGGAGCAGATGTAGACGTTATGAACGTTTGGCTAGCTCAATATGATGACTACTTGATAGTTTAGTGCACCATGCTTAAAGGCTTAGAATCGGGACTTCAAAGACGTTTTGAACGTCATGGACCATATGAGATGTTCCAGGAGTTGAAGTTAATATTTCAAGCAAATACCCGAGTTGAGAGATATGAAGTCTCCAACAAGTTCTATAGCTAAAAGATGGAGGAGAATAGCTCAAGCAGTGAGCATGTGCTCAGATTGTCTGGGTACTACAATCGCTTGAATCAAGTGGGAGTTAATCTTCCAGATAAAATAGTGATTGACAGAATTCTCTAGTCACCATCACCAAGTTAGTAGAACTTCGTGATGAACTATAGTATGCAAGGGATGACGGAAGTAATTCCCGAGCTCTTCGTGATGTTGAAATCGACAAGGTAGAAATCCAGAAAAACATCAAGTGTTGATGGTTGACGAGACCACTAGTTTCAAGAAAAGGGCAAAGGGAAGAAGGGGAACTTCAAGAAGAATGGCAAGCAAGTTGCTGCTCAAGTGAAGAAGCCTAAGTCTAGTCCTAAGCCTGAGACTAAGTGCTTCTACTGCAAAGGGACTGGTCACTGGAAGTGGAACTACCCCAAGTATTTGGTGGATAAGAAGGATGGCAAAGTGAACAAAAGTATATTGGATATACATGTTATCGATGTGTACTTTACTAGTGTTTATAGCAACCCCTCGGCATTTGATACTGGTTTAGTTGCTAAGAGTAGTAACTCGAAACGGGAGTTGCAGAATAAACAGAGACTAGTAAAAGGCGAGGTGACGATGTGTGTTGGAAGTAATTCCAAGATTGATATGATCATCATCACACACTCCCTATACTTTCGGGATTAGTGTTGAAACTAAATAAGTGTTATTTGGTGTTTGCGTTGAGCATGAATATGATTTGATCATGTTTTTTGCAATACGGTTATTCATTTAAATTAGAGAATAATTGTTGTTCTGTTTTAATGAATAAAACCTTCTATGGTCATACACCCAATAAAATGGTTTGTTGGATCTCGATCGTAGTGATACACATATTCATAATAATGAAGCCAAAAGATGCAAAGTTAATAATGATAGTGCAACTTATTTGTGGCACTGCCGTTTAGGTCATATTGGTGTAAAGCGCATGAAGAAACTCCATACTGATGGGATTTTGGAGTCACTTGATTATGAATCACTTGATGCTTGCGAACCGTGCCTCATGGGCAAGATGACTAAAACGCCGTTCTCCGGAACTATGGAGAGAGCAACAGATTTGTTGGAAATCATACATAAAGATGTATGTGGTCCGATGAATATTGAGGCTCGTAGCAGGTATCATTATTTTCTAACCTTCACAGATGATTTGAGCAGATATGGGTATATCTACTTAATGAAACAGAAGTCTGAAAAGTTCATATAATTTCAGAGTGAAGCGGAAAATCATCGTAACAAGAAAATAAAGTTTCTACGATCTGATCGTGGAAGAAAAGTATTTGAGTTACGAGTTTGGCCTTCAGTTAAAACAATGTGAAATAGTTTCACTACTCATGCCACCTGGAACACCACGGTGTAATGGTATGTCCGAACATCGTAATCGTACTTTATTAGACATGGTGCGATATATGATGTCTCTTACCGATCTACCACTATCGTTTTGGGGTTATGCATTAGAGACAGCTGCATTCACGTTAAATAGGGTACCATCTAAATCCGAGACGACATCTTATGAACTGTGTTTTGGCAAGAAACCAAAGTTGTCGTTTCTTAAAGTTTGGGGTTGCGATGCTTATGTGAAAAAGTTTCATCCTGATAAGCTCAAACCCAAATAGGAAAAGTGCGTCTTCATAGGATACCCAAAAGTTACTGTTGGGTACACCTTCCATCACAGATCCGAAGGCAAGATATTCGTTGGTAAGAATGGATCCTTTCTAGAGAAAGAGTTTCTCTCGAAAGAAGTGAGTGGGAGGAAAGTAGAACTTGATGAGGTAACTATACCTGCTCCCTTATTGGAAAGTAGTTCATCACAGAAATCTGTTCCTGTGACTCCTACACCAATTAGTAAGGAAGTTAATGATGATGATCATGTAACTTCAGATCAAGTTACTACCAAACCTCGTAGGTAAACCAGAGTGAGATCCACACCAGAGTGGTACGGTAATCCTGTTCTGGAGGTCATGTTATTTGACCATGACGAACCTACGAACTATGAGGAAGCGATGATGAGCCCAGATTCCGCAAAATGGTTTGAGGCCATGAAATCTGAGATAAGATCCATATATGAGAACAAAGTATGGACTTTGATTGACTTGCCCAATGATCGGCGAGCCATTGAGATTAAATGGATCTTCAATAAGAAGACGGACGCTGATAGTAGTGTTACTATCTACAAAGCTAGAATTGTCGCAAAAAGTTTTTGACAAGTTCAAGGTGTTGACTACGATGAGAGTTTCTCACTTGTATCTATGCTTAAGTCTGTCTGAATCATGTTAGCAATTGCCGCATTTTATGAAATATGGCAAATGGATAAACAAAACTGCATTCCTTAATGGATTTATTAAAGAAGAGTTGTATATGATGTAACCAGGAGGTTTTGTCAATCCTAAAAGTGCTAACAAAATATGCAAGCTCCAGCGATCCATCTATGGACTGGTGCAAGCATCTCGGAGTTGGAATATACGCTTTGATAAGTTGATCAAAGGATATAGTTTTATACAGACTTGCGGTGAAGCCTGTATTTACAAGAAAGTGAGTGGGAGCACTACAGCATTTCTGATAAGTATATGTGAATGACATATTGTTGATTGGAAATAATGTAGAATTATTCTGCAAAGCATAAAGGAGTGTTTGAAAGGAGTTTTTCAAAGAAATACCTCGGTGAAGCTGCTTACATATTGAGCATCAAGATCTATAGATAGATCAAGACGCTTGATAAGTTTTTTCAATGAGTACACACCTTAACAAGATTTTGAAGTAGTTCAAAATAGAACAGTCAAAGAAAGAGTTCTTGCCTATGTTTCAAGGTGTGAAATTGAGTAAGACTCAAAGCCCGACCACGGCAGAAGATAGAAAGAGAATGAAAGTCATTCCCTATGCCTTGGCCATAGGTTCTATAAAGTATGCCATGCTGTGTACCAGATCTATTGTATACCCTACACTGATTTTGGCAAGGGAGTACAATAGTGATCTAGGAGTAGATCACTGGACAGCGGTCAAAATTATCCTTAGTGGAATAAGGATATGTTTCTCGATTATGGAAGTGACAAAAGGTTCGTCGTAAAGGGTTACGTCGATGCAAGTTTTGACACTAATCTAGATGACTCTAAGTCTCGGTCTAGATACATATTGAAAGTGGGAGCAATTAGCTAGAGTAGTTCCGTGCAGAGCATTGTAGACATAGAAATTTGCAAAATACTTACGGATCTGAATGTGACAGACCCGTTGACTAAAATTATCTCACAATCAAAACATGATCACACCTTAGTAATCTTTGGGTGTTAATCACATAGCGATGTGAACTAGATTATTGACTCTAGTAAACCCTTTGGGTGTTGGTCACATGACGATGTGAACTATGGGTGTTAATCACATGGTGATGTGAACTATTGATGTTAAATCACATGGCGATGTGAACTAGATTATTGACTCTAGTGCAAGTGGGAGACTGAAGGAAATATGCCCTAGAGGCAATAATGAAGTTATTATTTATTTCCTTATATCATGATAAATGTTTATTATTCATGCTAGAATTGTATTAACCGGAAACATAATACATGTGTGAATACATAGACAAACAGAGTGTCACTAGTATGCCTCTACTTGACTAGCTCGTTAATCAAAGATGGTTATATTTCCTAGCCATAGAGATGAGTTGTCATTTGATTAACGGGATCACCTCATTAGGAGAATGACGTGATTGACTTGACCCATTCCGTTGGCTTAGCACCCGATCATTTAGTATGTTGCTATTGCTTTCTTCATGACTTATACATGTTCCTATGACTATGAGATTATGCAACTCCCATTTACCGGAGGAACACTGTGTGTGCTAAAACGTCACAACGTAACTGGGTGATTATAAAGGTGCTCTACAGGTGTCTCCGAAGGTACTTGTTGGGTTGGCGTATTTCGAGATTAGGATTTGTCACTCCGATTGTCGGAGAGGTATCTCTGGGCCCACTCAGTAATGCACATCACTATAAGCCTTGCAAGCATTGTAACTAATGAGTTAGTTGCGGGATGATGTATTACGGAACGAGTAAAGAGACTTGCCGATAACGAGATTGGACTAGGTATTGAGATACCGACGATCGAATCTCGGGCAAGTAACATACCGGTGACAAAGGGAACAACGTATGTTGTTATGCGGTTTGACCGATAAAGATCTTCGTAGAATATGTGGGAGCCAATATGAGCATCCAGGTTCCGCTATTGGTTATTGACCGGAGAGGTGTCTCGGTCATGTTTACATAGTTCTCGAACCCGTAGGGTCCGCACGCTTAACGTTACGATGACAGTTTTATTATGAGTTTATGATTTTTGATGTACCGAAGGAGTTCGGAGTCCCGGATGAGATCGGGGACATGACGAGGAGTCTCAAAATGGTCGAGACGTAAAGATCGGTATATTGGACGACTATATTCGGACATCGGAAAGGTTCCGAGTGATTCGGGTATTTTTCGGAGTACGGGAGAGTTACGGGAATTCGTATTGGGCCTTAATGGGCCATACGGGAAAGGAGAGAAAGGCCCCAAAAGGGTGGCCGCACCCCTCCCCATGGACTAGTCCGAATTGGACTAGGGAGGGGGGGCGCCCCCTTCCTTCCTTCTCCTTCTCCCTTCCCTTTTCCTACTCCAACAAGGAAAGGAGGAGTCCTACTCCCGGTGGGAGTAGGACTCCCCCCTGGTGCGCCTCTCCTCCCTTGGCCGGCGGCCTCCCCCTTGCTCCTTTATATACGGGGGCAGGGGGGCACCTCTCTACACACAATTGATATATGATATTTTAGCCGTGTGCGGTGCCCCCTCCACCATATTACACCTCGATAATATCGTAGCGGAGCTTAGGCGAAGCCCTGCGTCGGTAGAACATCATCATTATCACCACGCCGTCGTGCTGACGAAACTCTCCCTCAACACTCAGCTGGATCGGAGTTCAAGGGACGTCATCGAGCTGAACGTGTGCTGAACTCGGAGGTGCCGTGCGTTTGGTACTTGATCGGTCGGATCGTGAAGACGTACGACTACATCAACCGCGTTGTGTTAACGCTTCCGCTTTCGGTCTACGAGGGTACGTGGACAACACTCTCCCCTCTCGTTGCTATGCATCACCATGATCTTGCGTGTGCGTAGATTTTTTTTTGAAATTACTACGTTCCCCAACAGTCCTCCCCCTACAAAAAGAATCATCCCTTACCCAAGAAGAGACTAAAATTCTAGAGAAATTATGTGAGTTACAAAAAATTGTTGAACCTCTTAAAAGTATTGGTGGAAATATTAACCGCATGAATAATCTGATTACACTTTGCAATAAGCGGCTGGATGCTTTAGATCAAAGGATCACCGAGCATAACTCCATTAAGAAATTGCCTACCAAAGATGCCAATACCTAGATCTATCCTTACTTTTATGCCTAGCTAGGGGCGTTAAATGATAGTGCTTGTTGGGAGGCAACCCAATTTTATTTTTAGTTTTTTGCTTTTTTCTTCTGTTTAGGAATAAATCTTTGATCTAGCCTCTGGTTAGATGTGTTTCTATGTTTTAATTAGTGTTTGTGCCAAGTTTAACCTATAGGATCTTCTTGGATGATAGTTATTTGATCTTGCTGAAAATTCCAGAAACTTTCTGTTCAAGAAAATAATTGTTAAAAATCACAAGAACGTGATAAAATATTGATTCCAATTGCTACTGATCAATAAACGAATTTTCTAGGTCGTCCTATTTTGGCTGAATTTTTGGAGTTCTAGAAGTTTGCGTTAGTTACAGATTACTACAGACTGTTCTGTTTTTGACAGATTCTGTTTTTCGTGTGTTGTTTGCTTATTTTGATGAATCTATGGCTAGTAAAAGAGTTTATAAACCATAGAGAAGTTGGAATACAGTAGGTTTAACACCAATATAAATAAAGAATGAGTTCATTACAGTACCTTGAAGTGGTGTTTTGTTTTCTTTCGCTAACAGAGCTCACGAGATTTTCTGTTTAAGTTTTGTGTTGTGAAGTTTTCAAGTTTTGGGTGAAAGATTTGATGGATTATGGAACAAGGAGTGGCAAGAGCATAAGCTTGGGGATGCCCAAGGCACCACAAAATAATCTAAGGACACCTAAAAGCCAAAGCTTGGGGATGCCCCGGAAGGCATCCCCTCTTTCGTCCACTTCCATCGGTAACTTTACTTGGAGCTATATTTTTATTCACCACATGATATGTGTTTTGCACACACACATGATTCGGAAATTAATAGAATACTCTATGTGCTTCACTTATATCTTTTGAGTTATATAGTTTTGCTCTAGTGCTTCACTTATATCTTTTAGAGCACGGTGGTGGATTTGTTTTATAGAAACTATTGATCTCTCATGCTTTACTTATATTATTTTGAGAGTCTTAAAATAGCATGGCAATTTGCTTTAATTAATATCATGAGAAATTTGATGCTTGATAATTGTTTTGAGATATAAAGGTGGTAATATCATAGTTGTGCTAGTTGAGTAATTGTGGAATTGAAAAAAATACATGTCTTGGAGTTTGTGATTCCCGTAGCATGCACGTATGGTGAACCGTTATGTAACGAAGTCGGAGCATGAAGTATTTGTTGATTGTCTTCCTTTGTGTGGAGGTCGGGATCGCGCGATGGTTAACTCCTACCAACCCTTCCCCTAGGAGCATGCGTAGTAGTACTTTGCTTCGAGGGCTAATAAATTTTTGCAATAAGTATATGAGTTCTTTATGACTAATGTGAGTCCATGGATTATACGCACACTTACCTTTCCGCAATTTTCTAGCCTCTTCGGTACCGCGCATTGCCCTTCCTCACCTTGAGAGTTGGTGCAAACTTCGCCGGTGCATCCAAACCCCGTGATATGATACGCTCTATCACACATAAACCTCCTTATATCTTCCTCAAAATAGCCACCATACCTACCTATTATGGCATTTCCATAGCCATTCCGAGATATATTGCCATGCAACTTTCCACCGTTTCATTCATCATGACACGCTCCATTATTGTCATATTGCTTTGCATGATCATGTAGTTGACATAGTATTTGTGGCAAAGCCACCATTCATAATTCTTTCATACATGTCACTCTTGATTCATTGCATATCCCGGTACACCGCCGGAGGCATTCATATAGAGTCATATTTTGTTCTAAGTATTGAGTTGTAATTCATGAGTTGTAAGTAAATAAAAGTGTGATGATCATCATTATTAGAGCATTGTCCCAAGTGAGGAAAGGATGATGGAGACTATGATTCCCCCACAAGTCGGGATGAGACTCCGGACTAAATAAAAAAAGAAAAAAAGAGGCCATAAAAAAGAAAGAGAAAAGGCCCAAATAAATAAAAAAAAGAGAGAAAAAGAGAGAAGGGACAATGTTACTATCCTTTTACCACACCTGTGCTTTAAAGTAGCACCGTGATCTTCATAATAGAGAGTCTCTCATTTTGTCACTTTCATATACTAGTGGGAAATTTCATTATAGAACTTCGCTTGTATATTCCAATGACGGGATTCCTCAAATGCCCGAGGTCTTCGTGAGCAAGCAAGTTGGATGCACACCCACTTAGTTTCTTTTTGAGCTTTCATACACTTATAGCTCTAGTGCATCCGTTGCATGGCAATCCCTACTCCTCGCATTAACATCAATTGATGGGCATCTCCATAGCCCGCTGATTAGCCTCGTTGATGTGAGACTTTCTTTTTGTGTGGGGAAGATAACCCCTACCATTATACCTTATTCCACCATAGTGCTATATCCATGGCTTGCGCTCATGTATTGCGTAAGTGTTGAAAAGGCTGAAGCGCGTTAAAAGTATGAACCAATTGCTTGGCTAAAACCGGGGTCGTACATGATATGAATATTTTGTGTGGGGAAGATGGAGCATAGCCAGACTATATGATTTTGTAGGGATAACTTGCTTTGGCTATGTTATTTTGATAAGACATAATTGCTTAGTTAGTATGCTAGAAGTATTATTGTTTTTATGTCAACATTAAACTTTTATCTTGAATCATATCAAATCTGAACATTCATGCCACAATAAGAAGAATTATATTGAAATTATGCCAAGTAGCATTCCACATCAAAAATTCTGTTTTTATCATTTCCCTACTCGAGGACGAACAGGAATTAAGCTTGGGGATGCTTGATACGTCTCCAACGTATCTATAATTTTTGATTGTTCCATGCTATATTATATTCTGTTTTGGACATTATTGGGCTTTATTATACACTTTTATATTATTTTTGGGACTAACCTATTAACTGGAGGCCCAGCCCAGAATTGCTGTTCTTTGCCTATTTCAGGGTTTCGCAGAAAAAGAATATCAAACGGAGTCCAAACGGAATGAAACCTTCGGGAACGTGATTTTCGGAACGAACATGATCCAGAGGACTTGGACCCTACGTCAAGACATCAACCAGGAGGGCACGAGGTAGGGGGCGCGCCTACCCCCCCCCCAGGCGCGCCCTCCACCCTCGTGGGCCCCCTGTTGCTCCACCGACGTACTCCTTCCTCCTATATATACCTACGTACCCCCAAACTACCAGATACGGAGCCAAAAACATAATTCCACCGCCGCAACCTTCTGTACTCGTGAGATCCCATCTTGGGGCCTGTTCCGGAGCTCCGCCGGAGGGGGCATCAATCACGGAGGGCTTCTACATCAACACCATAGCCTCTCCGATGATGTGTGAGTAGTTTACCTCAGACCTTCGGGTCCATAGTTATTAGCTAGATGGCTTCTTCTCTCTTTTTGGATCTCAATACAATGTTCTCCCCCTCTCTCGTGGAGATCTATTCGATGTAATCTTCTTTTGCGGTGTGTTTGTTGAGACCGATGAATTGTGGGTTTATGATGAAGTTTATCTATGAACAATATTTGAATCTTCTCTGAATTCTTTTATGTATGATTGGTTATCTTTGCAAGTCTCTTCAAATTATCAGTTTGGTTTGGCCTACTAGATTGATCTTTCTTGCAATGGGAGAAGTGCTTAGCTTTGGGTTCAATCTTGCGGTGTCCTTTCCCAGTGACAGTAGGGGCAACAAGGCACATATTGTATTGTTGCCATCGAGGATAACAAGATGGGGTTTACATCATATTGCATGAGTTTATCCCTCTACATCATGTCATCTTGCTTAAAGCGTTACTCTTTTCTTATGAACTTAATACTTTAGATGCATGCTGGATAGCGGTCGATGTGTGGAGTAATAGTAGTAGATGCAGGCAGGAGTCGGTCTACTTGTCTCGGACGTGATGCCTATATACATGATCATACCTAGATATTCTCATAACTATGCTCAATTCTGTCAATTGCTCAACAGTAATTTGTTCACCCACCGTAAATACTTATGCTCTTGAGAGAAGCCACTAGTGAAACCTATGGCCCCGGGTCTATTTTTCATCATATTAATCTTCCAACACTTAGTTATTTTTATTGCCTTTTATTTTACTTTGCATCTTTATCATAAAAATACCAAAAATATTATCTTATCATATCTATCAGATCTCACTCTCGTAAGTGACCGTGTAGGGATTGACAACCCCTTATCGTGTTGGTTGCGAGGATTTATTTGTTTGTGTAGGTGCGAGGGACTTGTGCGTGGCCTCCTACTGGATTGATACCTTGGTTCTCAAAAACTGAGGGAAATACTTATGCTACTTTGCTGCACCACCCTTTCCTCTTCAAGGGAAAACCAACGCAGTGCTCAAGAGGTAGCAACACCTCATGCTTCATTATGGACAGCGGATGCACTAATCATATGACTGGTGATCGAAGTCTTCTCATGGACTCAACCTTACGTCCATCTGACAAGAGTCACATCACATTTGCTGACACTGGTAAAAGCAAGGTATTGGGTCTAGGTAGAGTTGCAATCTCAAAGGATCAGCACATGGATAAAGTGATGCTTGTTGAATCCCTTGGTTTCAACTTAATGTCTGTCTCAATGCTTTGTTACTTGAACATGATTGTGATATTTGGAAAATATCGTTGCCTTGTACTAATGGAATCTGACAAGTCTCTAGTCTTTGAAAGGTATCGGAAAGATGATCTGTACATGGTAGATTTCTCAGCAGGACCACAGCTTGCCGTATGTCTTCTAGCAAAAGCTTCAGAGTGCTGGCTCTGGCATCGGAGGCTAGGGCATGATGGAATGAGGAACTTACACACTCTCGCAAAGAAGAAGCATGTCATAGCCATTGAGGGCGCCAAGTTCAAGAAAGATCATCTGTGTGGTGCCTGCGAAGCTAGAAAGATGACTAGGGCCAAGCATCCCTCGAAGACAATCATGACGACATCTCAACCCTTTGAGCTGCTACACATGGACTTATTTGGCCCTACTCACTACTCTACTCTCACTACTACTGCTTGTCTCTATGGCTTCGTCATTGTCGATGATTATTCAAGATATACATGGGTGCATATAATTCTCTACAAGACTGAAGTGCAGGATGTCTTCAGACGCTTCGCCAACTGTGCTATGAACAACTATGGCGTCAAGATCAAGCACATCAGAAGTGACAACGGCACAGAGTTCAAAAACACCGGCCTCGACCTTTACCTGGATACATTAGGCATCACCCACGAGTTCTCCGCTCCATACACTCCTCAGCAAAATGGCATCATGGAGCGCAAGAACAGAACACTCATTGAGATGGCTCGGACGATGCTTGATGAATACAAGACTCCAAGAAAGTTCTGGCCTGAAGCCATTGATACTGCATGTCACGTCATCAACCGTGTTTATCTTCACAAGCTTCTGAAGAAGACATCCTATGAACTCCTCACTGGTAAGAAGCCAAATGTCAGTTACTTCAGAGTATTTGGTGCTAGGTGCTAGATCAAGGATCCACATCTCTCTTCAAAATTTGCACCGAAAGCACATGAAGGTTTTATGCTTGGTTACGGAAAGGATTCGCACTCCTACAGAGTCTTCAACCTCTTTCACTATAAAGTGGTTGAAACTGTGGATGTGCGGTGCGATGAGACTAACGGCTCGCAAAGAGAGCACCTGCCAAATGTGCTAGATGAAGTTCCACCTAGTGAATCCATCAAGCTAATGGGAACAGGAGAAATCATACCATCTGAAGCACAACCTGAAGAGGAACTTATCATTTCTGCACCTAATCAACCTGAAGACAATGCTCAGCCCGAAGACAATCCTCCTAACGATGACAATGATCAGCTGTAGCGACCCGACCCGAATGGATCAAGTCTCTGTGCTTAAGTGTCATCCCTAGATCGGTATGCTGACACACACAGTACTCGAGGATTTATAACAGAGGTAAATCACATGTATAAAGTAACATAAATACTATTACCTCAAACCAAATAGCGGAAGTAATAAGGTTGTGGATTCCCATCAACACCAACGACAAAGTTGAGTGTAGAAATCGTAACCCTAACGTATCACTTACTCGTCGTAAGAATCCTGCAACATGAAACGTTGCAGCCCGAAAACGGGTCAGCACATGGAATATGCTGGTAATGTAACACATAGAGAAAAATGAACATAATAATGCTATACTACATGCATATATGGCTGGTGGAAAGCTCTATGGTTACAGTTTTGCGAAAAGCCAATTTTTCCCTACTGCAAAGGAATAAATTTTATTTAACTATCATGGTGGTTGTTAAACATTGAGATGGTTGACAGCATCTCAATCCCAATTAAGTATCATCATTAACCCAACAATATTAATTAAAGTAACATGATGAGATCAACGGGATAATCCAAGAACTAGATACTCAAGATGTCCATAACCGGGGACACGGCTAATCATGATTGGTTTATACACTCTGCAGAGGTTTGTGCACTTTTCCCCACAAGACTCGATCGCCTCCGCTTGATTCTTGCACTGCATGATGTTTGAGAAACGGATGACCGAGACACAGTCTTTCAGAAGTGTTTGCACCTTACGAATGGGTAGACAGTTACACCTACTTTCCCCTACATCTGCTAGTCTACCACTGTAAGAGTTCACACAACTTAATCAACTATGCTAGAGCCCATAATAGCTTGCGGCTGCATACGGAAGTTTCTAGCATGAATAATCTCATGATCCCTTTGAGCCTGGGTGGCGGTCCAAAAAGAAAAACAGGCAATCCTGGAATACCCAGGTACCTCAATCCACCCAGATGTGAGTTTTAGTTGCCACCTTAAGTAAACCATTAATTATCAATCTCACATCTGTCATGAATATCTCTCAAACCCAATCCACGTCTACAAGCATAGCATGGCAATATAATAGCAAACGTAGAAGTAACTCCCAAGGGTTTGATATTAAACAGGGCAATAGGTACTACCTCAACTACTTCCCAATACCCACATTTTAATTAGATCCTAAATATGCAATGTTTGAGGATTGATTTAATGCAATAAAAACTGGGTATGGAAAAGTATGATCAAATTGTTACTTGCCTACAATGTTGATGAAGATGATTCGCACTCAATACTCTGGATAGATCTACTCGTCACACTCAGGTCAATCTATCGAGAGCAAGCAATGGTAACCACACATAAGCAATCACTCAAAAGATCAGAAAGAACGAGGAAAACAATTCGAAAAACTTCAAAACCAAGCAAATAACTCTTGCAACATAAGACAATTTCTAACAGTACCAAAATTATGTGAATTTGGCCTTATCAGAAAGTTTAGGTCAAGAGCTTCGCTTTGCAAAAAGAATCAACTCAAACGGAGTTACGGAACTTAAGTTATGAACAAAAGAAGTTTGAATATGAATTTGAACAAATTTCGAAATTTGAAAATTTCAAAAAGTTGACGTGACAGGTTAACTGGATAGGTGAAAACAAGACGAAACTATAGGCGCTGGTTTCATCTAATTTGGATGAACGAGTAAAAAGTTATGGCTATTTGAAAAATCAGGGCCAAGCTGTTTTGCAGAAGAAAAAAAATAGCTACGGATAAAAGAATTCTAGATTTAACGTATAAATACAGAGAACGAATAAATATATCTTTATAAGTATAGAAAAGACGACTTCGGAGTGTGGAGACAACTTCCAAAAGTCAGGCCGGAGAGGAGAAATATATTTTTAGCTAGTCAAACCAAAATATTGATTTAACCCGCAATGGATAATTTTTGGAGGCTCTATGGGTCTATCTTTATAGGTGGCAAAGAGGTTTAGGGGTTAAAAGGCTAGGCAATGTGGGACTAAACGTAGACGAACAAATAAAATAAACGGGGAACCACATGGGCTAAAAGAACCACGGGCCGACTGCGCGCGCACGTACATGGCCCTGCAGTTTTTTTTTGAAATTGAAAAAAAAAACTATGGAGAGAAAAAAATGGGGAAGCATTATGGCCGGCTGGGCCTGGCCCATTTAGGAGAGAAAAAAAAACGATGGGACGCCAGATGCTATTATGCAGCGCAAGGGCGATAAATAAATATGGGCCGTACGTACAGTTTTTTTATTAGAAACAGAAAGGAAAACTGTATAACGAAAACAAAAATAAAATTGTACATAGGCATATTATATATCAAAATTTTCAGAAAAATATTTCGTACAGCTTGAGCATTTTTCTAGCATTAAATAAAATCCACAAAAATTCAAATAAATCAAAGAGTGCTACTGCTCTACTAAAATCCAATAAAAATCATTTTCAAAATACCAAAATTAATTAAAATTTATTTCTCTCCAATTTTCTGTTGTAGGGAATCATGTTACCCTATTTTCCATATATTTTTGTTTTGGAGAAAAATAATTTGAATAAAACCCAAATACTCCAAATTGAAATTAATTTCCAAAAGGACTTTAAATTAGATCCTTTTAAACTTCCAACTCATATTTCATATGTTTTGAAGAAGTCACTTTATCTTCTCTCATGAAAATCATTGAGTTGCTTGAAGTTTCTGAATTGGAAATATTTTCAAATGATATTCAAATATTTTCAACACCCCTTTTCATTTAAATAAATGGAAGAAGTCATGTCATCTTCTCTCGAGGGTTTTGTGATGAAAAGAATTTGAATTCATGGAGATCATAAAAGCAAAATGAAAGTTTGGGAAAGTCCTTTTATTCCCTCTCATTTAACTTTCAAAAGATTTCGAATTTCACTCACTTTCAGTCAATCAATCACACAACAATCCAACAAACAATCAAATCTATCTATTTATTATAAGATTCCAAAATTTAGAATTTTGGGATGTTACAAACCTACCACCCTTAAAATGAATCTCGTCCTCGAGATTCGGAGAGGCTAGAAAGAAATAGGTTAGGGTTTGGGGTCTTCTCAAAATCCATCGATCATCACCGGGGTCTGGGGTGCTACCACCCTTAGAAGCATGGTTACGGTTCCATCAAAACTCATATACTCCATCCATTATTCTTGACAGTGTCGGTCTTCTCAGATCTTCAGTATAATTCCTTCTCTGGGCTCTTCCAGTGGTGGCATAACCTTTTCCTCAATTCTTGTGTCCATTCCATCTTGGTAAGGTTATTCCATGACTGGGTCTTCTTAGCTGACGGGTCAGGCGCCAATACTAAACAACTATCGACATCTCATGGTGGTCAACAATTTACGGTTTCTCCTGTAGGAAATGGGTCTGGTTGATCCTCACCGTATAACCTACGATTGGCATCAATTGCCATGTACAAGGGAAACATTCTTATACCATTCTAAGGTTCAAGCAAGGTTTAATACCGTCGTCTCTCTACTATAGGTAGGTCACTCAGATTTACCATACCATATAGCAAAGCGAACAATAAGAGTAAGTCGGTATGGTGATCAATCCATCCCGCACCCAAATCATTACCTTGTATATGGTTTAGCGAATCTTGCATTCTAACACTCGGTCATCCTCGCAAGCATTGCAGAATTTCTCTTGTCGACGAACCAAGTTCGGATAAATCCATGGATTCTGCAAGCCAAACAAACATCTATCGTTCCTTCACAACTCTCAGGTTTTTGCGTTACTCCTATAAAATCGTCTGTCGATAAAATCGTAACTTCTTCCAGGGTTTTTCCTTCAGTAAGAGTGTGCTTGCTTCTTGGCAGGTCCTGGGGCCTGTGGGTTATGGCCCATCTCATCACTTGTAGTCCTTGAACTTATCATCGGGGAAACTGATCCTTAATCCAACATCCAACTTCCTAGTATTCTTAAATCCATCCAATTGTACTGTCTTCCTTCCTTCTATTGGCACCAAACTGGGACATGATTACTTAGACTCATCATGGAATTTCCATTGATCCATATTTCCAACATCATACCTCCTTTATATCCAATAGTAATTCATCTCTTCATCCTCGGGGGATATCCCACATACCGAGATAAAAAAACTTATACTATGAAATCCATATTCCACTTCGTGGAACATCATTATCCTTTCCAGGGTCAAGCGTCCTTACAGGGGAATATTGGCCATCTCTGCATGGCACTTCTTCAACTGGGAAACGTGAAACACATCATGAACTCCTGACAGTCCTTCGGGTGACTCCAACTTGTTGGCCACTTCTCCCATACACTCCAAATCTCGGTATGGTCCTACAAATCTCGGGGCTAACTTTCCCTTAACTCCAAATAGTTTAACTCCTCGCAGAGGGACACACGAAGACATGCTCTGTCTCCAATTTCATAGACTACCTCCTTTACATCCAATAATACTCCATACCCTCATATTCTTGGGGTATCCAACATATCGAGATAAAACTCATACTTATTTTGTCCGAAATCCACTTCGTGGAATATCATTACCTTTTCCAAGGGTCAAGTTTCCTCACAGGGTACTACCACCTTTAAAATGCACAATCTTCCATAGACCATATTTCTCATATCCTCGAAAATGGTCAAAATCTTTCTTCATAGAGTAACAACTCATAGAATCCAAATCAATACCAATGATGCTAACTTTATTGATTCTCAAATTATTACAATCTCCTGCATTCCATTACATGCCTCAATCCGACACCTCACTAATAAAAGAAATGTCCACACTACTACTACTATATTTCTCGTTGCACTCAACTATTTGTCACAAGTCTCCGTCTCCTTGGGGCATTCTCTGGCAAAGTGCCCTGCTTCATCACAACGGAAACATATTACTTTTGACATATCTCGAGGTTTCCTTGTGATTATATAGCCTCCTGGGGTCCTCATCTTCCCTTTTGGGCAATCATTGAAGTAGTGTCGTGAATTTTTGCACCTGAAACATGTGATATGACTCAGGTCTTTCTTTGTAGAAATTGGGTTGTTCCTGGGATCCAATCTACTTCTCTTCCTGGACTTTTCCGTTCCAATCGGGGCTTCTATTTCCTGTGGGTCATACTCTACTTCCTCTGTCGGGAATTCTACTAAATCCCCATTCAGACAATTTTGGGAGATGTGTCCTTCTTCTCCACATGAATAGCATGACTTGGTGCAGGGTTTAATTGGTTCTTCTTTGGGTGTGTCCTCCACCTCTTCCTTCATCACAGATTCCTCTAAAATTTCCATGTGGGCTCTTTTCATTTCTTCTTTCTTCCGCTGGATGGTCCTTTGTACCATGGGGTAGATGTGACACTGAGCAGGGTAGTGGGTAGTCCCTTCACACAAGAAACAACCGATCTGCCTAGTTGGGCATTCTTCAGCTGGGTGACTTCCTTCACAATTAGGGCATTCATCCTTGTGTTCCTTATGGTTGTGTCCTATTTCTCCACAAGGCTTGTATGCACAAAGTTTCTTCACATCCTTTCCATAAGGCTTCAATTTCTGGGACACAAGACGAGATCTTTGTAGAGTCCACTTAAATTCTTTCCAAGTGGTTACTCCTTGCCATCCATTGATGGTTTGGTACATCCTCCACCAAGTAGCAGCACCTCTTTCAAAACATTGAAGAGCATGCCGGGTCATATCCTTTTCGGCTATAAGGTTATTCTCCATGTGATCCTTCATGTTCTGAATCCATCGGTCCGTCTCCAATTGAATCATCGGTCCACAAAATATTAGCTCATCTTCATTCATCCTCTATTGGGTCCATGGGTTTGGGGTGGGGTAGGAGAGGTCAAGAGGGATACACACAATGCAAACAATGGTTTTAAAAAGACAGATTTTATTTTGTGGCTGTCGGAAAAAAACATCAAACAAATGACAGCTCACAAACGTCGCATCTAACGCAAGTATATAACAGGGGTTTGGTCTTCTAAAGGTCAATAAATCTCAACGTCATCAAACTCTTCAAGTCTTGGTCATGTCTCCGATGGCTTCTTCCAATCATGCTTGTCCTTCTCAAGTTCTTTTGCCAGATCATCTCTGTTGACGCGAAGTCTCTCGTGATGTCCTTTATATTTCTGGAGCTGCGTTCCAAACTTCTGGGTTTCAACATCCTTGACATGAACCATGATCCTACTGTCCTTCAGTTCCTGACGAATCTTTGATGTCTCAAGGTTTTGCTCCTCTAGCTTGGCTACTTTCAGCTTCTGCGTCCTGAGTTCTTCACGAAACGCTTCCTTATCAAATACTATTTCCTGCAGGTCCATCTTAACTTCTTGATGTAATACTCCAGATCCTGGTGATACCCTGGTCTAAAGTTAAAACTTCATCTTGCTGATAGGTGCTCCATCAGCCTTCTACCATCCAATCCTTCCATGCATCTGCATGCTTAACTCCGCACGGTGACAATAGCATAAACGGGTAATAACACCATGGTCAGCCGTGTCTATGCCCATGTTACTGCCATGAGCTTTCATTCCATAACTGATATCTCCTGTCTTTGGGTTTTCCTTCAAAACTTTGGATTCTTATGCTCCATGTTCTGGTCTTTCTCCGATACACCTTGATCTCGTGCATTGACGGCTTCCATAGTCTGCCAAGTTCCATAAGGGTAACCTTCCTAGGTCATACACATCTGGAAATTCCTCAGAGCCTTCAATTCTCCCAGTCTTCGGAGTCTTCAACCGTTGTAGTTTCCATTATCATAATGCACGGTGAAATCCTCTTCATTCCGAATGGTCTTAGTTGTCCGATATCTATTACTTCTTGGAGTGGTCTTATCCGTCGAATCTTTGAGTGGTCAAAAGGGGAAAGGGATATGGTCTCACTAAAGGGAATATTTGAATAAGCTCAGAAAAGGAGAGAGGTAAAATATCTTTTTGAAAAGGAAAGTTTTAGGGAAAATCCTTCCTATGGGCTTGCCAGTTTCTAGGGTCACGTCCTACAGTCAACATGTGGTCTGATACCATCTTGTAGCGACCCGACCCGAATGGATCAAGTCTCTGTGCTTAAGTGTCATCCCTGGATCGGTATGCTGACACACACAGTACTCGAGGATTTATAACAGAGGTAAATCACATGTATAAAGTAACGTAAATACTATTACCTCAAACCAAATAGCGGAAGTAACAAGGTTGTGGATTCCCATCAACACCAACGGCAAAGTTGAGTGTAGAAATCGTAACCCTAACGTATCACTTACTCGTCGTAAGAATCCTGCAACATGAAACGTTGCAGCCCGAAAACGGCTCAGCACATGGAATATGCTGGCAATGTAACACATAGAGAATAATGAACATAATAATGCTATACTACATGCATATATGGCTGGTGGAAAGCTCTATGGTTACAGTTTTGCGAAAAGCCAAATTTTCCCTACTGCAAAGGAATAAATTTTATTTAACTATCATGGTGGTTGTTAAACATTGAGATGGTTGACAGCATCTCAATCCCAATTAAGTATCATCATTAACCCAACAATATTAATTAAAGTAACATGATGAGATCAACAGGATAATCCAAGAACTAGATATTCAAGATGTCCATAACCGGGGACACGGCTAATCATGATTGGTTTATACACTCTGCAGAGGTTTGTGCACTTTTCCCCACAAGACTCGATCGCCTCCGCTTGATTCTCGCACTGCATGATGTTTGAGAAACGGATGACCGAGACACAGTCTTTCAGAAGTGTTTGCACCTTACGAATGGGTAGACAGTTACACCTACTTTCCCCTACATCTGCTAGTCTACCACTGTAAGAGTTCACACAACTTAATCAACTATGCTAGAGCCCATAATAGCTTGCGGCTGCACACGGAAGTTTCTAGCATGAATAATCTCATGATCCCTTTGAGCCTGGGTGGCGGTCCAAAAAGAAAAACAGGCAATCCTGGAATACCCAGGTACCTCAATCCACCCATATGTGAGTTTTAGTTGCCACCTTAAGTAAACCATTAATTATCAATCTCACATCTGTCATGAATATCTCTCAAACCCAATCCACGTCTACAAACATAGCATGGCAATATAATAGCAAACGTAGAAGTAACTCCCAAGGGTTTGATATTAAACAGGGCAATAGGTACTACCTCAACTACTTCCCAATACCCACATTTTAATTAGATCCTAAATATGCAATGTTTGAGGATTGATCTAATGCAATAAAAACTGGGTATGGAAAAGTATGATCAAAGTGTTACTTGCCTGCAATGTTGATGAAGATGATTCGCACTCAATACTCTGGATAGATCTACTCGTCACACTCAGGTCAATCTATCGAGAGCAAGCAATGGTAACCACACATAAGCAATCACTCAAAAGATCAGAAAGAACGAGGAAAACAATTCGAAAAACTTCAAAACCAAGCAAATAACTCTTGCAACATAAGACAATTTCTAACAGTACCAAAATTATGTGAATTTGGCCTTATCAGAAAGTTTAGGTCAAGAGCTTCGCTTTGCAAAAAGAATCAACTCAAACGGAGTTACGGAACTTAAGTTATGAACAAAAGAAGTTTGAATATGAATTTGAACAAATTTCGAAATTTGAAAATTTCAAAAAGTTGACGTGACAGGTTAACTGGATAGGTGAAAACAAGACGAAACTATAGGCGCTGGTTTCATCTAATTTGGATGAACGAGTAAAAAGTTATGGCTATTTGAAAAATCAGGGCCAAGCTGTTTTGCAGAAGAAAAAAAATAGCTACGGATAAAAGAATTCTAGATTTAACGTATAAATACAGAGAACGAATAAATATACCTTTATAAGTATAGAAAAGACGACTTCGGAGTGTGGAGACAACTTCCAAAAGTCACGCCGGAGAGGAGAAATATATTTTTAGCTAGTCAAACCAAAATATTGATTTAACCCGCAATGGATAATTTTTGGAGGCTCTATGGGTCTATCTTTATAGGTGGAAAAGAGGTTTAGGGGTTAAAGGCTAGGCAATGTGGGACTAAACGTAGACGAACAAATAAAATAAACGGGAACCGCATGGGCTAAAAGAACCACGGGCCGGCTGCGCGGGCACGGCGCTGCAGTTTTTTTTTTTGAAATTGAAAAAAAGAAAAAAAAGAAAAACTATGGAGAAAAAAAAATGGGGAAGCATTATGGCCGGCTGGGCCTGGCCCATTTAGGAGAAAAAAACGATGGGACGCCAGATGCTATTATGCAGCGCAAGGGCGATAAATAAATATGGGCCGTACGTACAGTTTTTTTATTAGAAACAGAAAGGAAAACTGTATAACGAAAACAAAAATATAATTGTACATAGGCATATTATATATCAAAATTTTCAGAAAAATATTTCCTACAGCGTGAGCATTTTTCTAGCATTAAATAAAATCCACAAAAATTCAAATAAATCAAAGAGTGCTACTGCTCTACTAAAATCCAATAAAAATCATTTTCAAAATACCAAAATTAATTAAAATTTATTTCTCTCCAATTTTCTGTTGTAGGGAATCATGTTACCCTATTTTCCATATATTTTTATTTTGGAGAAAAATAATTTGAATAAAACCTAAATACTCCAAATTGAAATTAATTTCCAAAAGGACTTTAAATTAGATCCTTTTAAACTTCCAACTCATATTGCATATGTTTTGAAGAAGTCATTTTATCTTCTCTCATGAAAATCATTGAGTTGCTTGAAGTTTCTGAATTGGAAATATTTTCAAATGATATTCAAATATTTTCAACACCCCTTTTCATTTAAATAAATGGAAGAAGTCATGTCATCTTCTCTCGAGGGTTTTGTGATGAAAAGAATTTGAATTCATGGAGATCATAAAAGCAAAATGAAAGTTTGGGAAAGTCCTTTTATTCCCTCTCATTTAACTTTCAAAAGATTTCGAATTTCACTCACTTTCAGTCAATCAATCACACAACAATCCAACAAACAATCAAATCTATCTATTTATTATAACATTCCAAAATTTAGAATTTTGGGATGTTACATCAGCAAGAGCAAAATCTTCGTCCAGTTCATCCTCGTGTTGCAAATGAAGTACAGATTGAGAAGATAATTGATAGCATCAATGCGCCTGGTCCACTCACTCGTTCAAGAGCAACACAGCTAGCGAATTTCTGTGGGCACTTTGCATTTGTCTCAATATCTGAACCCAAGAAAGTTGTTGAAGCCTTCATGCAACCTGAATGGATTCAAGCCATGCAAGAAGAGCTTCAACAGTTCAAGCTGAACAATGTGTGGGAACTAATCAAGCGTCCTGACCCTCGCAAGCACAACATAATAGGCACAAAATGGATTTATCGCAACAAGCAAGATGAGCATGGTCAAGTTGTCAGAAACAAGGCTCGTCTCGTTGCTCAAGGATACACTCAAGTTGAAGGGATTGACTTCGATGAAACATTTGCTCCCGTGGCTAGCCTCGAAGCCATTCGCATACTGCTAGCCTATGCAAATCATCACAATATCCTTCTGTATCAAATGGATGTGAAGAGTGCATTTCTCAACGGCAAGATAGAAGAAGAAGTGTATGTTGCACAACCTCCTGGCTTTGAGGATCCAAAACATCCTGATATGGTGTACAAGCTTAACAAGGCTTTGTATGGCCTCAAACAAGCCCCTCGCGCTTGGTATGACACACTCAAAGACTTCCTGAAGAGCAAAGGCTTCAAACCTGGTTCCCTGGATCCCACACTCTTCACGAAGACATATGATGGTGAACTATTTGTGTGCCAAATATACGTGGATGACATTATCTTCGGCTGCACCAACCAGAAATACAGTGATGAGTTTGGACACATGATGCAAGAGCAATATCAGATGTCCATGACGGGTGAGCTGAAGTTCTTCCTTGGTCTTCAAATTCATCAGCAAAGCAATGGCATCTTCATCTCAAGAGAAATACCTCAAAGACTGCCTGAAGAAGTTTGGAATGCAAGACTGCAAAGGTTACACGACGCCAATGCCAACCAAGAGTCATCTGGGTCCCGACGCCAATGGTAAAGAGTTCGATCAAAAGGTATACCGCTCCATGATTGGTTCTTTACTTTATTTATGTGCATCTAGGCCAGATATCATGCTTAGTGTTTGCATGTGCGCTCGTTTCCAAGCGGCACCAAAGGAATCGCATCACTTAGCTGTGAAGCGAATTCTTCGATATTTGGCTTACACCCCAACACTAGGATTATGGTATCCAAAGGGCTCAGAGTTTGATCTAGTTGGATTCTCGGATGCTGATTATGCTGGTGACAAGGTGGATCGCAAGTCTATATCAGGCACATGTCACTTTCTGGGACGATCACTTGTCTGTTGGTCTTCAAAGAAGCAGAACTGTGTATCACTCTCCACTGCTGAATCTGAATACATTGCTGCTGGATCTTGCTGCGCTCAGCTTCTATGGATGAAGCAAACTCTCAAGGACTATGGCATCCATCTGAAACAAGTACCACTCTACTGCGACAACGAAAGCGCCATCAAGACTGCCAACAATCCAGTTTAGCACTCGAAGACAAAGCACATTGAAATTCGTCATCACTTCCTCAGAGATCATGTTATGAAGGAAGATATTGATATCATACACGTCAACACTGAAGACCAATTGGCAGATATCTTCACAAAGCCCTTGGATGAGAAAAGATTTTGCAAGTTGCAGTGTGAGCTAAATATCTTGGAATCCTCGAATGTCCTGTGATCAGGCACACATCCTAACACTTATGCATGTTGATGACTTAGATGTGCAACACACGAAGTAATGTATATCTTCAATCAATGAAGACTTATAGTCTAAGTGTGAATATATTAATGCGGAATTTGACTTCGGAGCGCCACGATAATTGTGCGCTGTGTCTGGGTCTAATACTTCCTATACGGTGGGTAACGCCACCACCAAACTTTTGTTTGGAATGTTTTTCTCTTGGCGTTACATTTGCTAAGTCTTCGCATTTGGTTTGTCTTCAACGGTAACATGACTTCATGTTTATCTTCACAATGTTGATTTGGTCTTGTTCTGATATATACATATGTTAGTGTTCTGTCCTCTACAGCATTCACTTATAGCTATGTCTTCTTGTTTGAATCTTTTGGACTAAGTGAATGTGATCGGACCCTAACCTCTCTATGCTTCCTACCTCAAACTCTATCTATCCAAATCATATGCATTCTATTGAAACCATCGAATGTCTTCTCTGCGTCCTTGTCAGCAGAAAATACAGAGACAAACATTAAATCTATTTTAAATGCTCAATCCTTATTGCCTGAAACCCGGAGAAGCCGGAACGACCACCCGACAGTCCAGGCGTGCGTGGGAACATGGAACAACTTCCAATGTGTTGCATGTTCACCACGTGTCCCTCAGATGTGAACCGCCAGGGGTGATACGTCTCCGTCGTATCTACTTTTCCAAACACTTTTGCCCTTGTTTTGGACTCTAACTTGCATGATTTGAATGGAACTAACCCGGACTGACGCTGTTTTCAGCAGAATTGCCATGGTGTTATTTATGTGCAGAAACAGAAGTTCTCGGAATGACCTGAAACTCCACGGAACTTATTTTTGGAAAATATTAAAAATACTGGAAGAAGAATACACGTCAGGGGGGCCTCCACCTGCTCACGAGGGTGGGGGCACGCCTGCCCCCTGGGCGCGCCCCCTGCCTCGTGGGCCCCCTGTTGCTCCACCGACCTCAACTCCAACTCCATATATTCGTGTTCGGGGATAAAAAAAATCAGAGAGAAGGATTCATCGCATTTTACGATACAGATCCGCCGCCAAGCCCTAAAACCTCTCGGGAGGGCTGATCTGGAGTCCGTTCGGGGCTCCGGAGAGGGGATGTAACATCCCAAATTTTCAATTTGGTATGTTATACATAGATCATCATTGCATATCATGTTTTATTGCATTTTGACAAATCCTCGATAAATCCTAAGCAACTCAAGGACCCTCGGAGAGAGTTGGGGATTTTCTCGAATTTTCATATTTGATTTACATCAAATAATAAGACGAGGATTTTGGTTTTAATTATTTTCTCTCCGGAAAAATATTTCATTTTAAAAATAAATGAGAGGAGAAAATATGACTTCTCCAAAACAATTGAAATACTGGAGGTAAAATGTTAAAATCATTTATTGGAATTTATTTGCAATTTTTATTGCATTAAAAATATTGCATGTTTTCAAAATATTTATTTTGTGTTAAAAAAATGTTCACTCTATTCTAGATTTTCTAACGAGACGGGGAAAATTTATTTTATATTTTTTTGACTTTTATTTATTTTTCTACGCATTATTTTCCGCGGAACATTTAAAAAAAAACGCGCGCGCCCGCCGGGCCGAGCCCAGCCGCGCCAGGCCGCCGGCCCACCCCGCGCCCCTCTCCTCTCCGCGCACGGGACGCCGCCGCGCCGTGTC